>NW_014569711.1:344575-363362 GCF_001313835.1 Polistes canadensis
TTAATATTATTACTATTATTATTATTATTACTATTATTATTATTATTATTATTATTATTATTATTATTATTATTATTATTATCATGATCAGTCGCCAGAGTAGTGTCGTATAGGCGATGGCATTTAGAGAATGAGAATAAAAGAATAAAAATCTCTTATTATAGATGTACGTGAAAATTGATGAAAGAAATAAATGTGCGAGGAACGCGATGATTCGTTCGCGTCGAAGTGCAAAATATAGAAAAAGAAAAAAAAGAGAGAGACGAGGAGGAGAAAATAATTTTGCGAAATTTGCAAAGAGAGAAAATAGAGATGCATGAACATATACAAATATAAATATATATAAACACGAGCACACATCATATATTATATTTGTTAACAAAGCGACGGTCTCGTTAGTACCCCGCAAATAATGCGTTTAAATGTATTTTACGTTTTTACATCACAATTTACATACGATCATTATCGATTATATTGTAGCCATTGTCGTACAATGCGTATGCCTGTTATGTGTGTTACGTGAAAAAAAAAAAATGAAGACTGAATGTGTGTATGCGTGCGATGGGGGAGAGCGTGATCGATGAGAACCCGACGTGAAAAGTCGAATTAAAATAAAAACACAAGAATACAAAAACAAAATAATATGAATGAAAATAATAAACAAACGTGAAGAAAAATAATATGAGATATATAGAGGATATATAGAAGTATATATTACATTAAATACATACATAAAAAATACATGCATAGATAGATACGTGTGTGTACGTGTGGGAACGAATGATTATGAATTTTATGCGCGTTAAGTGGTGGTGATAAACGTATGCGAAATTAACGGTGATAGAAGATTATAAATTCAGTCTAATCTCGTTAAAAGTATTATCTCATTGACTTGTACTATAGCGTTAAAAAAATCTTCAATATCTCTCTGTCTCTCTCTCTCTCTCTCCTTTAGTCGAGTAAGTCTCGAATCTATGCTTCCTCTTTCCTTTTTCTTTTTCTTTTTTTTCTTCTTTTTATTTTGAATTTTTCTTTCCTTCCTTTTTTCCATTTTTTTCTTTCCTCATCTCGTCTTTGAAGAGATGAATTTTGTATAGAAACGCGTATTCCTTCCTTCCTTCCTTCCTTTCGTTCCTTCTAGTTTTAACATAAGCGTAATCTATACCGTTTCTCCTCTCTTCTATCATTTCTTTCGCGTCTCTTCTTTCCTTCCATCGCTATTCCCTCCTCCCTTCCCCCCCCCGCCACCTTTCTCTTTCTTTTTTTAATTATAACGAGGAGAAAACGGGCGGGAAATAATAATAGCGAAATATAAAGAAAATGAAACTGCCGTTCGCGAAGTTGATTATTATTATTAATAATATTATTATTATTATTATTATTATTATTATTATTATTATTATATTATTATTATTATTAATATTTTATTTCATTTTTTTTTAATTATTTCCTTTTCTTCCTTTCGATTGTCGAGTGTGTTTATATGCGGTGTATTAAAATTAATATATTAACGCTACATTTCTTGTTGGATGATGTAATCGATGATAAATGATAAAGAAAAGAAAACAAAACAAAACAAAAAAAATAATCCACAATCTATCTATTTAAAATTACTTAAATAATCTGTACATTTACTAAGATTTTTTGGTATATTCGTTTCAGCAATAGACCATCACTGTATTTATGCGTATAGCGACTACTAGTACCAGTACATGAAAAATAAATACGATTAGACATACAGGATTTTTGTCAGTTTTCCCTGGAAACAAAAAAAAAAAGATAATTAATATTAATTTTCATTCATTTAATCGTACCTGTTTTTGTTTTTTTTTTTTTAAATGGCGTATCTACGCACGATTGCAGTCAATGAAATTATCAATGGCGTAGTAGTACCATCCTCGTTGAATCAATTCTTCGTAGACGCTTGAGTAATCATTGAACGAATTATTTCGTAGATCATCTACCAACAAACACATTGACGAATTCGTGCGTAGATTAGCGACAAGAAAAGAGAAAAAAAAAAAAAAAAAGAAAAATAACAATCAAACAAAATTTATATAAATTGGAAATAAATAATTCAATTATTTCTCCTGACGTGTGTATATCTAGAGAGATGATGCATCATGCATGATAACGAATTAATTAAGGATAAATTTGAACGGCACGATTAATGACCAATCAACCCAAACGTCATTGTTTATTCGTAATCAGTATATCTATATCTATATATATATATATATTAAAAAAAAAAACATTTGCTTGAATAATCTGCAAGGAAAATATTGATCGTAATTATACGCACATTCACGCATGCACACGGAACAGGCTCGCACAGAGGCACTTACACGCACAGAGGCACGCACACGAACGTATTCACATACATATACATATTAGATGTATATTTAACATAAAATAAAGCTCGTGACGAGTACCGAGCAGGATAGATCTCGCGTCCTCGATCGTCAATGGGTCTATAAATCGTTTGGAGTCGACGTAACGCGCGGTTCGACGACCCGATGCAAGAACGGATCGATTAAATGGACTGCGCGCATTAAACTTCCGCGAGTTCTCCTCGATGAAAGGGAAGAGCTTCTCCGGACCTACCTTTCGGATCTAATTTGCGCTTTGCCAATTTTACAATTGGTAAAAAGAAATAAAACAAAAAATATAAAGCAAGAAACATCCGAGACACCAATGGATGATAAATAATAATAAATTATTAACGATAATAAAATCTTCTTCTTCTTCTTCTTTGTTGATTTTTTTTTTTTTACCCAGCTTCCGCCACAGATTTCTAGGAAAATTCAAGAAGAGACGACGACGGCGTTTAGGTATGTCGACATTTTCCTCAATTACGTATAACACAGGCTCCTTGCAAAAAAAATCCTCGAAGAATTGCTCACGAGTTTCTCGATAATCGTCATATCTATCTATCTCTCTCTCTCTCTCTCTCTCTTTTTAATTCATATATATATGTGTGTGTATATCTATCTTTTTCTCTCTTTCCGTATTTCTCGAACGGCACGCCGTTCTCTATTAATTAGTGTCAAGGTTATACTCGTTAGGCCGTGTCGTTGAAAGACCGAGTTCGAGTTATTCCGAAAGGAAACGTAGAAAATCAAGAACGCATTTGTGAATTATGACGTTAAAGATCATAGATCTTTAGGAACACCGCGATTCGTCTAAATAATTTTATCGAAAAATCATTTTGTAAAAAGGGAAGGAAACTTTTGTAAAATATAATACAAAATAAAAACGGGAGGAGGTGTTACGAAAAATAATAAAATATTTTATATAAAAGGAGAAAAAGAAAGAGAGAGAGAGAGAGAGAGAGAGAGAGAGAGAGAAATAGAGATAAAGAGATCATTGTAAAAAATAATGCGTACGTTACACGCGTCGTTAATAATTCACAATTATTATTAATGACGTAAGAGAAGAATCGCAATCGCGTATAGAAACGAATTCGAAGTAGGACTTGGCATAGCAGGCAACAGAGAATGATAAGGGAATAGAAAGAGAGAGAGGGAGGAGGAGGAGGAGAAGGAGGAGAAGGAGAGAATAGCTTAAGGAGGCGGTGAAAAGATAAGATACGGCGAAACAAGTGCGATAAGCCGAAATGAGATAGCGTCGTCGCAGGCAAAGCCACTGCTCGTATCTCAAAGTCAATGTCCTATGAAGGACTGCTACGAGCGAGCAAGCAAGCAAGCAAGCAAGCACTCGAACTCGCACACGCTTTTCTGATTGCGAGTGTTGTGTCCGAGGAGAACGTATTTTCTTCTCTCTTTCTCTCCCTTTTTATCTCTCTCTCTCTCTCTCTTTCTCTCTCTGTCTCTGTCTCTCTGTCTCTCTTACACACATCGGTTAATCTCGTTTGGTCGGGTTGGTTCTTCCATCCAACTCGGTGATCTGACGTCAGTGTGGGCGAAATGGCACGCACGACGAGTGCGTACTTGTTAAGGAATGGCCATTGATAAGAGCCTTCGACACCGAATCTGCCTCTGACCTTAAACTTCAAGCATCGTGTGCGAGAGAATACTAACGGGAGAACGGAGGATGATGATGTTGTTGTTGTTGGACGTTTCCTCGTCTATAATTCTTGTCTTCTTGGATTATTTTTTGAGTTGTATATGGTACCCCTATCGGTGGCCCGTTAAAAAAAAAAAAAAAAGAAAAAAAAAAACGATAGATATTTCGCGAAGGTAAGTTAAAAGCTCGCGCGTATGGAAGTTTAATCTCGTATCCGTGATAAATGTTTGACCGATAACGACGAAATCCAAACGTATTATTTATCTTCTAACATATGTAGATATATATGTATATATGATAGTTTGCCATTCGAGTAAAGATAGATATCGATCATTTTATCGAATATAAGCGTTATTCGGCTAATCTTTTCGGAATAAAGTTTTCGAAGAAAGATAATGGAAGATGATCTCGGTATAAATTATTATGCGTTCTCTGCGCGATAATGATGATGATGATGATGATGATGATGATGATGATGGTCGTGCTTGAAATACCGCGAAATGGGACGATGGATAATGAAAAGAAAAAGAAGCGATTAGAGAACGCGGAGGCTAATGTCATTGACACTCGATAAAAAAAGGCACAGCATAGCGGAGAGAGGAGGAGGAGGTGGAGCCGCGTAGGATTTCGCCGAGTCTGAGATTTTGTTCCCTTGAAATTCCTAGAACAGAGCAACGACACATACGTTATATATATGTATATGTATATGTATACTCAAAAAATAGAACGGCCGATAAGATTCTTAGGTGACGTGGATATACCCCCATGACCTTAAACTTCGGACGGTCTGTATCATTGATTGCGCGATAACAAAAGAAGATTGATAAAATACGGCACAGCACATATAATTCGGGGAAACAAATAAATATGAAACATTGGTGTTTGTCGTTAGAAGAGTACAAAGGTCTCTGATTGGTAGGTAACGATAAGAGACTACGACGACAACGTCTAATTAATTATCGAAATCAACGATAGGAATATGCGCGCGTGGAAAGACACACGATGATGATTTAATCAATTAGGATAAACAAGAGAATCTCTATAAATACTATAGTTAATAATTGAAATAATAAGAAATTGAATAGAGAGGGTAAAAAGGTAAATAACGCGTATATATACGAAAAAGTGAGATATAATAAATTAGAGAAGATCCCCGTTGAAAGGGAAAGATGTCAGTCAGCCCCTTTAAGAGGGGGAAGGAATAGTAGTAGCGCGTGGGGGATGGGTTAGAGGGGGGAGGGGACCTATCGAATCTGACCCTGGATCGTATATTCCATTACCAACGGAATCGGTCATCGTTGACCCTTGTACGTTTCTCTCCTGACGCACTGGGACGGACGCATGCACGCACCTATATACGACGAGAAGTAGGAGGAGGAGGAGGAGGAGAGAGAGAGGTTCGGGGTAGAAGCGGAATCAGGAAGAGAGAGCGTTGCACCGCTCGAGAGGGTACACTGTACCAGTGAACCCGGTGTGTGTACTCGCCGACCGTCGTCCCCACCACCACACCCTCTCGAGGAAAGAGATAAGAAGGGGGAGAAAATTCGCGCACCCGAGCGTCCTTCTTTTTCTTCTTCTTCTCTCACTCACTCTCTCTCTCTCTCTCTCTCTCTCTCTCGCTCTATTCGAAGAGAGAGCAAAGGGTGGCGCGCGTCGACGACTCACCCTCCTCCGAGGCGCGTGGTGGGGATACTACCGGTGGTGGGGGATCTGGTCTAGGAGAGGCTCGCCGCGGAGAGGGGGGAGCGACGACGGCAACGAGAGGTCATTGACCCGAGCGGCAGCTTGCCGGCTGGTAGAGAGAGCTGCTACGTCGTCGTCGTCGTCGTCGTCGTCGTCGTCGTCGGCCTCGTCCTCGTCCTCGTCGTCGTCGTCTTCGTTGTCGTTGACGATTTGCTCTCTCTCTTCTCGTTCCGCGTTTCTTCCTAACCTCGTGTGTGCCCTACGCGCGCGCTAACGTCGTCGTTGTCGCCCTCGACTACCTGTCGTCATCGTTGCCGTTGTCATCGTCGTTGTCATCGTCGTCGTTGTTACCGTCGTCGGATCCAAGGATGCACACACCGATAGATGAATAGATAAATGAAGAGAGAGAGAGAGAGAGAGAGAGAGAAAGAGAAAGAAAGAGATACTCGAGAGTCGTGCGTTTTTTGCTTTTTCTTCTTCTTATTCTTCTTATTGTTATTCTTGTTCTTCTGCAAACCTCCAATCTACGCGAGTTCTTTAACTTCTTCCTCTTCTCTCTGGCAAGAAAATCTATCGCTTCGTACCCCTTTATTTTCCTTCATCTCTATCCCCCTAGTTTATTCTACTCTCGTGGAACGAGGGAGAGAGAGAGAGAGAGAGAAACGACCGAGCGAGGGAGGGAGAAGGAAAAAGAGAGAGCAAGACGTCGAAGCTCCACGCGCGTACTACGAGCGAGCAGAGGGTCTCTTATCGCCTCGACTGTTCGGAACGGTTTCACGGAGCTCTCTCTTTCTTTTCCTCTTTCTTCCTCTTTCTCTCTCTCTCTCTTTCTCTCTCCTTCTCTTTCTCTCTATCTATCTCTCTCTCTATCTATCTTTCTCTTATACTCTTTCTCGACCTTACGGATTTTCCGTCATTGTCCAAAAGAGCTCGCGAAAATACATTGAAAAAATAATAAAGGAAGTGTATACACGGATGATAAAAGTTTGTTTTGTTTTGTTGAACAAATAGGAAACTAAAGTAAGAAAATAAAAATAATAGAGAGAGATAATGAGAATAGAAGAGAATAGTAGTAGAAGTGGAAATAAGATTAAATTGATGGGGGGGTAAGGTGGTGATGATGGTGGTGGTGGTGGTGGTGGTGGTCGTGGTGGTGTTTGTCGGCGGTGTTGTTACAAGGATAATTTCTTCGTGCGAAATCTCGCGTCGGGTTGTGTGACAAGTAGGATTATTCGGGTGCGAAAAAAAGAAGTAGTAGCAGTCAGCAGTTAACAGCCAAGAACACCAGCACCAGCACCAGCACCAGCACCAGCACCAGCAGCAGCAGCAGCGCCAACAACAGCACCAGAAGCACCAGAAGCAGCAGCAGCAGCAGCATAACCGAGCGCATCGACGAGAAGGGGGTTGAGGTGGAGGAGAATAAGGTGGAGGAGGTGGAGAAGTAGGAGGAGCAGGAGGTGGAGTGGAGGAGGTGGCAGAGGAGGAGGAGGAGGAGCAGGAGGAGAAGGTGGTGGAAGAAGAAGAGGCCGAAGAGAGCAGCGAGTGCGACGACCGGACCACAGTAGTGTACCGCGTTTGTTGTTTCGCTGGCTCGCTTTCGGTCTGCCCACCCGCCTGCACCCGTCGTCGTCTTCGTCTTCGTCGTCGTCGTCGTCTTCGTCTTCGTCGCGGAATCGCAAACCGCACCGAGTGTCTTCGACAATCGCGCCCATTCGCGAGTGTCTCTTTCTGTTTGTCTCCCCTTTTCTCTTTCTCTCTCTCTCTCTCTCTTTTATTTTTCTCCCCTTCTCTCTATCTCTATCCGTTCGTCTGTTGACTTCTTTCAATCTTTCTTTCTTTTTTCGTTCAAACCACCCCTCTGTTCTCTGGTTTTTTTTATTTCCTCTCTCTCGTCAGTGCGTGCGCGTCCCCGGCCGGTTGACGTTCGTTATTTTCGCGCGTACGGTGCACGACACAGTTGTGAATTTCGGCTACGATCGGAGTTCTGACCGAAGAAAGAGAGGAAGAGAAGAAAATCACGAGATAATAATATTAAAGAAAGAAAGAAAAATTCGAAGTAGGAAGAGAGGAAGAAGATAATCATCGTAATCCGTCTTCCTCCAGTGGTGAAACAGAAGGCCGGTGTCGAGTCTGAAAGAGTTTTGAGCATGGTGGATGAGTAACAGGGGTGGAGTGGAGTGGAGAGGAGATGATCCGATAAGAGGAAGAGAGAAGAGTTTTTGACAAAAAGGAACGTGCGATACTCGTACGAAGTATCGCACGAGTAACAGCAGCAGTAAAAGAGAGAGAATACGTGGATACGTGGACGACTCCGCTGTTAGGAAAACCCGTTTGTTAGCTCGCGAGAAAGCCGCGACGAGATCTTGTCGCGGATATAATCCAAGAAAGAACTTGAAATTATTTGAGAGTGAGAGTGTAAGAGTGCGAGAAACGAGAGAGGAGAGAGTTCGAGAGAAGTGTTCCACGATATTTTTGGATGCGATCAAAGATAAAGATAGAGATAGAGATAGAAAGAGAGATCAGTGGGTGGGTTGGTTGGGGGAAGGGGGAAATAGATAGATAAATAGATAACTAGACGAATGATATAGATAGGATAGGATAGATTGTTTGGAGAGAATAAGTGGTTGTTCTCTTTACTCTCTCTTTCGTTTGCGTTCCACGCGGTGTTTACTACTCCGAGAAACGAAGTACTAACTTTCCTTATTTCTATCCTTGTTATTACATCATCTCTTAGTTATTATCTTTTAGCTATTATATCTCGGAGCATCTTATTCCGTTCGTCACGGTGTTGGAATATCATCGTCACGTCGACTCGTTGTCGCGTTGGATTTGCTAGCGAAACACGCGGAATGTGTCGTCGATAGTCGATCAAAATTGAAGTACACATAAAGGAAGTTTCCTTTCCCTCTCCGTCTTACATTAGGTGCATTCCACCGACGTCGATGCATCGTCGTCCTCCTCCTCCTCCTCCTCCTCCTCCTCGTCTTCGTCTTCGTCGTCGTTGTCGTCCAACGCTAATGATCGTTTAATAAGAACGGGTGGAGCTATCGGTGGAGCCTGGTGGAGGAAAGTTTGTTATATGGTGACGATGACGTAGCAAGCCGGCCACGCGCGTCCCGCCGCGACTCTGCCTCTTTTACGGTGTGCACGTGGCTCTCTTTCTCTCTCTCGCTCTTCTCCCCTCCCCTTTTTAACCGTCACCACCCCCGCCCGAACCCCAGTCCTCGCCCCACGTTCGTTCACGCGCTTCGAGAGAAGGGACGAAAGACCGGCAACATCGTCCTTCCTTCTCTATCTCTCTCTCTCTCTCTCTCTCTCCCTCTGTGCGAACTGTTTGTGTGTGTGTGTATGCGTGCGTGCGTGCGTGCCAACGCGCCTCCGTCGTCCTCGTGCGCGCGTGTTTTTCTCTCATCGTTCTACGCGCGTTTCTACCATCTATCCCCGACGGGAGAAAATACGCCTGGCCGAAGGGTAGATAAATATAAAAAAAGGGAGGGGGAAGGTATAGAGAAACGTGCGAGCGAGCGAGCTCTTTCCCGCGCTTTTCTTCCCGAGCCAATAGAAGAGATTGCCGAGAAAACACCGGCCCCGCGCTTTCGCGCTTTCACGTTTCGCGTTTGCGCTCTTTCCCCGTAAATTGATATTATAAAATGAAATTAGACTTATCACGAGTGCAAATACTTTGAATTATTTTACGTGTGATAAAAGATCGATCATATAAAAACTACGTTTAATAACCTCTAGAACCGGTATGATGTACGTATCGTCGAGTTAGAAATGACAAAAAGAAAAATTTCATGCAAAGTCGTGATTCGAGTTTAAAGAAAAGGACGAGTTTCGTCTTTCTCTCTCTCTCTCTCTCTCTCTCTCTCTCTCTTTCTCTCTCTTTTTCTCGACTTGTAGCAAGAAGACTTACACGCGAGAGAACGTAAGAAGAGAAACACGCGCGCGTAATATTCGACATGCGCGTCACGACGTGGGCCGTTTCGAAGAGCGCGAGTTATAAATAAAACGCGCGTTCTCGCCTATGCCGGTGCGCACCATCACCCAACCTTTCATTCTCTCTCTTTCTTTCTCTCTCTCTCTCTCTCTCTCTCTCTCTCTCTCTCTAATCTCCCCCTTTTTCTTTTTCTCTTTCTCGCACGCTGTTTTCTATTCGTTCTATTGCGACGTACTTATCGAACTAGAGACGTCGATGAAAACCGAAAAATATCGCGAAAATGTATGGAAAAGCGAATAAGCCGATAAATAAGATGTAAAAACAAATTTGCGAGAGAGAAAGAGAAAGACAGACAGATAGATAGTTAGACAGACAGAGAAGGAAAATGAGAGAGTTCGCAATTCCGTCGAAGGTTTCTCGACGCGATCGGCCGACGTTGATTTCTATTTATTTCTACGCGTGTCAGAGAATAGAGGAAGGAAGACGTAGACGATAAGGAGGAGAAGGAGGAGGAGGAGGAGGAGGAGGAGAAGGAGGAGGGACAACTAGAGCTAAGCAGCAATTTTATTAACCGTTTGAGTCCCAGGGCTCCGTCGTTCGTTCGTTCGTTCGTTCGAAACACATTTTCTCTTGTAACTTTTTTTTTGAAGGGGATTTTTTTTTTTAATTTTTTTTTTTTAGCGTACACTAGCAGTAAAATTGGCTAGTAACGCACGGCATCGCTGTGTTGTTCTAGGGACTCAAATGGTTAAATTAAAACGCGATAGGACCTTTCATACGTTTTTCTCTCTTTCTCCTATTCGCAGTTGAATTACCGCAAGGGAAATAATATATTAATCGAATTGTTTGCCGGGGATGATATTTCCGGCAAGGGAAGAAAAATAATAAAGTGTTCGCGAGGATCTTTTTCGTTAATCGATATGTCGAATGTTTACTCGTTTATCGAAAGTGTTTACGGGAGAACGCCTTGAAGTGTTTTCGGAAGAACGACAATCAAAATAACAGCAATAAGAAGGGAAAGAGGAAGAAGAGAAAGAAGAAGAAGAAGAAGAAGAAGTAGTAGAGCGGAGGGATCTTGAAGGACGTTCGTCGACGTTAGGGAGAAAAGAAATAGGAAGGGCGAGAGGGGAATCGGTTGATTTCTTGCGATGCTAGAGGATCGTTGGCCAAACGAGCTCGATCCTCCATTCTTTCGCGGGAGAATCATCGCCGTTGGCCCGAAGAAGGGATCAAGGATAAGGATAGAAACAGCAACAGTAGCAGTAGCAGCAACAGTAACAGCAGCAGTACCGGAAGAAGGAGGAGGAGAAGGTGGAGGAGAAGGTGGAGGAGGGGGAGGGGGACGAGGAGGAGGAAGAAGAGGAAGAAAAAGGAGGCGGTGCGTCGTCTGCTGGTCTATGACGTTGCTGTGAGGTACGACGTCACGGTAACGGTAACGGTAATCCGCGTACACGCCGACCGACCTAGTCGTGCGACCGGAGAACGGAACGGCGAATAGCGCAACGCCTCGAGGAATTTAAAAGTGAAACTCTCTCTCTCTCTCTCTCTCTCTCTCACACACACACACTCTCTCTCTCTCTCTCTCTCTTCGACGCGATCCAAAGAGATCTCACACCGTTACCGACTTCTCCTCTGCCTCCTCCTCCTCCTACACCCCTCATCCTTTTCCCTTTTTTCTCCCCCCCCCCCGACCCGCCCTTCTTTCATTTCCCATTTCCTCTATTTTTTCTTCTTCCGTCGTTATTACTCCCGCCGTCCCCTTCCCCACCTACCCACCCCCATTCCTCCTCCTCCTCCTCCTCCTCTTCCTCTTCGAAAAGGTGTACCCTAGTGCCAGTGAATTTTCCAGTGTCAACTTCGTCGAGATCGAAAAGGATTCTCGTTCGTCGCCACCCGGGTGTGTTTTTCAACGATGTCCATGAGAATGATCATGATTACGTTGATAAAGTTGTTCGCGAATATGATTATAATGATAATGGTGGTTACGGCGACGAAGATACTCAGCAGGTGCGAACCTAAACGCAGCTGAAAACAACCGCCGCAAGTCCAGGCGCGTAACTTTCTGCCTCGGACTTCCGGAAGTTAACGAGTCGAAGAAGAAAAAGTAGAAGAAGAAGAAGAAGAAGAAGGAGAAGTAGAAGAATAAGGAGGAGGGAGGGTGGGAGGAGGAGGAGGAGGAAAAAAAAGGCAGAAGAGAGCTACGCTACAGCTGCCGCTCACGTTGATGGCCTATCATCGACGATCCAAAAATGTGAGTCTTTCCTTCTCTTCATTTATTATTATTTTCTATCGAGATATATATATTATTTTAATGATCATTTTCTAATTGGACGGAATCATGATCTCAAACATTGACACAATGTAAAAACGAATAGAAACTCTGTTACTCTCTTGATAGAAATGAAAGGAAGCGGATAGAGAAACGAGCTCTCCTAGGTAAGCCGCTAGTAACTTTCCTGCCAACGGATAGAGTTTCACTTATTCGTTGTCTCTTTCCGCGACTAGAGTTCTACCGATTTCTTATACCGAATAAAAGTCAAATTTGTAATACGATACGAGGGGAGAGATTGGATGACGCGTAATTGACTGTAAGTCTTTCATCGTATAAAATATACGAATGGTAAAATTGATCTTTTTTGTTTTTCGTACGCAAAAAGCACAAAAATATAAACAAATATTATTTTCAATGATAAATCGCGCGATTTTAAATAGAATAACTAACGGTCGAGCGTATTATTTGTGTAGATGTTTCTCTAGGAGCGATATATATATATATATTATATTTGGAAGGCACGTTTTTCAAATCGTCGTCGCCTGTTGTAATAAAACATGGTAGAGAGACGCGGAAGCGAGCTAACATTTCCGGTATCGCCAGCGTGTCACTAACGATCGGTGAGAGTCAACAATCGATTTCTGCTCGAGGCGACTCGATGCCATTTCTTTTTATCCTCTTCCATCCTTCTCTCTCTCTCTCTCTCTATCTCTCTCTCTTTTTTATTCTTTCTTTCTAACTCGTCGATCGCATTCCCCATTGTAATACACTCACTCTTCCTATTTCCTTATCTAACCTACAACTTGTACTTACCGAGGATGCCACCCACCACCTACCTCTCTTTACTTTCCAGACAGTTATTTTGCCCATTATTTTTCCATAAAAAAGAAAATGTAAAAAAAAAAATAAGAAAAGAAACGTTGTTAATGAAATGAACGTTACGATGTTATTTTTGCGTTGGTCGTAATGAATAAGCAACGAAAGAGGTTTGACGAGAAAGAGAAAGATAAAAAAGACCGAGAAGAAGAAGAAGAAGAAGAGGAAGAAGAAGAAGTAGAAGAAGAAGAAGAAGAAGAGAGGGCAAGTTAATTTTGTATCGACGAGCACACCTCGTTATACGTGGTCGTGCACGAATGCCCTCCCGTATGTAGGTTAATCCAAGCTCGAAGCGAATCGACCTGCTGGGAGAATCGTGCATGGGTCAGGCTAACGAATAGGGTAGGTAAGGGACATAGTGGATACCTCCAAGAGACTCGCACGTGCCACGAACGCGTCGCTTATTTCTCTCTTTCTACTTCTTATTTCTTTCTCTATTTTTTCTTTTCCCCTTTAAGCTCTTGTAAAAATAGAAGA
The DNA here is from genome assembly GCF_001313835.1 of Polistes canadensis. Classification (NCBI taxonomy): domain Eukaryota; kingdom Metazoa; phylum Arthropoda; class Insecta; order Hymenoptera; family Vespidae; genus Polistes; species Polistes canadensis. Next base: position 357,850 of record NW_014569711.1, read on the forward strand.
AACATCGAGAGATTCGAAACAATTCGGAATAATAATTAAGCTTGTTTTTTTTACTCTCTTTATATATTTGCCGAGTGATGGTAAAATTGGTTGTAGCGAAAAAACATAATCGTTCATTTGTAAAACAAAATAGTTCGCGGTTTGTTCGTCTCAATATTTACCGTACCATAGAAGAAAGAGGAAAACTCTTGCAAGAGAGAAGAAGCCCCGTAAGAGTCGTCGACTGATAAATCAATATCTCGCTACGTTTTTCATTCCTAACTATACTCCTCGGACGGACGGACGGACGGACGGACGGCTGCGATCGGTGGTTAGAAATCTATTTCCGTTTCTCGACAATAATAGTAAATCACGTTATTTCGATAATTTATCTATTCCGTCTGTCTAATTTTTCCTTTTCGAACGAATACGACAATTTCATTAAAATACAGTTTTTTCCTCGTTTGCATGAACGACCAAAAATAATAACGATCAAAATCGACCGATAAAAGGAAGAATTCGCATTTTTGTCATTTTTTCGTTTCAACGCGTTTATGCTAGAGGTAGTCTATGCTCGAGAGACTAACAATTAGTACGGCGTTGTTTCTATCATCTGTGAGAGAAGAGATTGGCGAAGATGAGTGAGCGAATAAAAGAGAGAGAGAGAGAGAGAGAGAGAGATGCAATGAATTCAGTAGCGTAGAGGAAAGAAGGATGGAGACGGGGAAGAAGGAAGGAGAGAGGGCGCAACGGTCGTGGCTAGAAGAGAAAAGAGAGTGAAGAAGAAATGGTGGTGGTGGCGGCGGCGGAGGTGGTGGTGGTGGAGGAGGAACGGAACGGAATGGAACGGAACGGTCGCACGACTTGCACGGTAGCGGGGCGCTACGCAGAGTGTCGGTGTGTGTCGCGCTGGAGGCCGGCCGAGGTCGACGGCCTGCCGTTCGGGTCTCTTCGCAGATAGTCGGGGAAACTCGGCACTAGGTCAGTGATGGAGTCACTGGCCGCCCCGAGCGTCGAGGCAATGACACCGAGCACGCCGTTGCTGCCACCGAACGAACGACCGGCTCTCCCCACCACCCCAAACCATCCCGCCTGTCCTCCCACTATTCGACTGCGCCAACGCCAAAGCACCTCCTCCCCCTCTATTGGCCTCGCCCCGCAACTCTCCCCGCCACTCGACGCAGAGAGAACAGCGCCATACTCAAAAACTCTTTGCGTATATGTATGTACACACAGAGAAACCTATATGCGCCTATCTCCTTTACATGGATCTATGTGCGTTCGTGTGTGTGTGTATGTATGTATGCGGACATATGTGTAATACGTAACCGAAACGCGTTACGTAGTGCGCTCGAATTTTCAACCTCTCTTCTTCCTCTTTCTATCTTTCTCTCTCCTTCTGTATCTCTTATTGTTTCTTCCTTCTTCTTCTTCTTCTTCTTCTTCATCATTATTATTTCTTACGATGAGTTATGTCGTATCGTATCGTATCGTGGTTACGTATAACTACTGTCTTCGTTATTGACAATCTACGAGATCTCATCGATTCGTCGTGATCCTTTAATGGTCCATTTAAGGCCTATTGACATTTTATATATCGATCGTTTCCCACAGGCTCGTGTCCCGATCATTATCTCAGCTAAGATAAAAAATAAAAAAGAATGAGAAAAAAAAAGTAATTCTCGTAACGCGTGTCGAAGAATGTTGTGTAATGATAAGATTACGTTTTTACTCGTGTAATTAATTACGGTACGTGTTAGTTGATATTTAAAGATCGGCGTAGAAGACGAAGTCGAATCAACGGTGGAGAGAAATTTCGTCGTTATCTGAAATTCGTTCATTATTCCTAAAGTTCAATTCGTTACGCAAGCTCCGCATCGTCGACGAAGGGAATTAGTAAAAGCGACTAACAATAGGTTTTAAGGTGTGCCAATCTCTGCTGTTCAAGAGGGAGAGAGAGAGAGAGAGAGAGAGAGAGAAATAGATAGGTCTACCAATTATCGGATAAGCCAATACAAAAGCGATTCATTTACATCTTTATACTCGAGATTTCCTTCCTTCGAGAAATATATGTAATACATACACACGTGCAATATATATGTACATAAATAAAAGGAGAGAGGCCGGGAACCGTTAAGTTCCTTCGATTGACCCGATCAATGAATTTACTTGAATTACTCAATTTTATATCTAATAGGGGGAACAAAAAATAGAACAATTATCGATTTCGTTGAATTCTCATAAGCGGTTTCAAAAGCAACTATGATAATAATAATAATAATATAAGAGAGAGAGAGAGAGAGAGAGAGAGAGAGAGAAAGAGGAAAAAGTGATAGAAAATAAGGGAGGGACCCCATGGGGTAAAAAGATGAAGGAAAGTGTTTTTACACGTGGGAGGTCCTAAAAGCTTAAAAGACGACTTGGATTATAAGAATGGAAAAAGGTCGAGCATGAGGGTTAACATAGGAAAAGATGTTAACGCAGCAAGGTCTTGAAATTGTATTCCCGAATAGTATTCTTATTGACATCAATTAAAATGATGAATCATTGGTAGGATGGTACGTGGTCGTTTTTCCGGATCATTAAAAAAAAAAGAGAAAAAAAACTTCCCAACGCTGGAGGCCACTTTCACCCTCGTGACTTCGGTACGAGGGAAAGGTAAAAAGGAAAAGCAAGCAAGCAAGCACCCGCAGAATGCGGGACACCATGATAGCTCGACGAGTCTCGTGTGGGACACGAATAACCTTGGACTAGCGGTACCGTGCGTAAGATAGCGGCTTTCGTCTAATAGATTAGGAATTTTATTTCTATTTCTTTCTCTCTTTCTTTCTCTCTCTCTCTTTCAAATGTATCCCGTTAGTCCTTGCTTGTTCATTAGTTCAATTTATTTCAAGTTATTTAATCGTAGCGCTGTTTGGTAGATAAAATTGAAAGTGGATCTTTTTTAACGAACGAATTACAAGGCTAAAAAGAAAGATGATCCGATCGATGATCGATAAAAATATGATTGGACGATAATATGTCGTAGAGCAGGATGATCGGAAGCCGAGACCGGTGTTGTATCTCGGAATAGCCATGGACTAGCGGTACCATGAGTAACTTAGCGGATACCTCCTTGTCTAAGTTAGAGCCGGTGTAACGAGTCTGATGCACTACCAGACTGGGCTCGGTTCATTCTGCTGGTAGGTAGAATGCACAGCCAACCATTGGGTCTGACAGACCGCTACTCTCCACAATGTTGACTTGTTGCTGGTAGAGTTGCTGCTACTAGTGGTGGTGGTGGTAGTGATGGTGGTGGTGGGACGAACGGTTATGGTGTCTATGGACTTTCACCTACCATCGAATGAATGCCGCTAACTCAACAGCTCTCACTTCCATTTCGTTCGCTTCCGAGCGAACGACTCCTACTTCGAGAACCAGTCCAAACATAATTCTATCTTCTCTTCTAATCCAATCAATTTTATATACAATTGAATTTGTTAAAAATAAAGATATCGGGAATTTTAGTTGTTTGAATAAAACACGTTACTCGTTACGTCTCAATATGCATGGCTTTTCAACGTAAAGAAAATTAGATACATACTTTCCTCGTCCTCTTGCATTTCATTCTTGTTTGCTTTTCTTTACTTGGCCACGAGCCTAAAGTATACGCACACTCTCGCCTTTTTGCAGATCTTTTATATCCATGTTGTAACATTTAAATATACAGAATTAGAGAAGCAAATTAAATGCCATTTACATTTTATTTCACAACATGATTAAGCTAAATTAATTTGACGTATAAAATATCTGTTGACAGGTTTACAATTAAAAACAATTAAAAAGTTGTGCAATTATTGATTAATGAATAATTTAAATAAAATATCGTACAGAAAAGGGGGAGGAGATGAGGAGAGTCTTGAGCTTTAGAAAATAATTCTGGAGGCGTAAAATAATAGAAAAATGCACAGGAGCGAGCGCGTAAAGAAAGTTATAGGAAAACAGCCACGAATTGTATTCGTTCGTGCGTTTAAAATGTTATACGCGTATTTGAATAATGTATAATTTTGTTAGGCAAAGCAAAGCAAAGAAAAGAAAAGCAAAGCAAGAGAGAACGATTTGAGGTTGTTTTTCTTGAAGACTCGAATTGGCCTTCACCTCGTGAGCCGCCTCCACGAGTACACGACAAAAGGATACCGCACGATCCTCTTTTGCTAGAAGGATCTTTCTCTAAGATTCCGTTCACTCGGTCTTACATCGTATATAAATACTGCTTATCTCGTTCGATCTCGAGAGAAAGTTAAAACGTTGGAGATGCAGGAGGTTGTTAAGAAAGGATTTATAAAAGCATTCAATGATATTACATTTTGTCTAGGTTAACGATGATTAGTCAATGACATAGATTAATCCTTACGTAGAATAATTCGCGTCAATGATTAACGCGACGTTGATCTATTAGATTAAAAATAATTCATGAAGCATTACGTACGCAAAGATCATGTAATTTAGGAACTTCTTCATTAGACATTTTCAGGCAAATGATCTCGGAAAGGTCTCTTTCGTTTTTTTTTAGATGAATAGTAACCTAGCAGCACTGCCTAACATTAAATAAGAGCAACAACGCAACAGGAACTCTCTCCCGAGCTATAGGAATGTGAAAATCTATTTGTTCGTCGCACCTGCGAGCCCGCATATTTTAATAGTCCACGAAGCATATTGTTTTCTACCGAGATGCCACTATCCGATAGCACCGTTTTCCTAGCACTCGGTTAGCGGAGCTCCGTCAATTACGGAACAATCTAAATAGGATAGATATACTATATATATATATTATACACATATATATTATATTGTATATCCTTAATAAACGAGAAGAACGTTGATCGGTATCGACGATAAATAAGTTAAACGCGATGTAATGTCATGGTCGTTAAGACCGCGCCCTTTCGAGTTGTTGCAACTCCAGGAAACTCACTTGTTAATTTCAAATTCCCGCGATACTGATCGATTATGCAAAATAATACGGATTCTAAGAAAACGTAATCGCAGTGTTCGAATCGCGAGTCTAGTTAACTTCTTCTTACTTAGCAATTAATCTAAGACACCCCGCCCACCAGTTTTAGTTTTATTTTTTAAGTTGCAACAGTCGGATATATTATCCGTACACGCGTTTTCCCGTGATATCATTATTATTTTTCTGTTTAACGAATACCATGTTAGGAAATTATGTGCCATCGTAGAACGTTCTGCAAGTGGAATATAAATTTTGGATAAATAACGAATGACCAAAAAAAGTGTCGGATTCGCGGAAGAAGTCGTGATCGAGAGTATTGCAAAAATACACCGAGTTTCTTCTTACTCCGTTGCGCTTCGATTGGTTCTTTCCTATCTCGGTTGAGATTATGAACGACTACTTGAAAAACTATCTTTCCTCCGGACATCTAGAGTTAGACTAGATATCACGTATTAAGGTAACAACGACGAACTTTCTCTTGGAGGACGATGCACCCATAGCTTCGACCTCCCCCACCTTTTCTCTCTCTCTCTCTCTCTCT
>NW_014569712.1:0-7500 GCF_001313835.1 Polistes canadensis
AAATTATTAACACGTTTATTAGTTGTTGTTTCAGCTCTACAACCTGAATGGATCTACCTTCTTCTGATAATAGTAATAGTAAGTTTTATTTTCATTTGTTTATATTATATCATTAACAAACGCGATATATAATTGCAAAAATATGTAATTTTTTGTTGTTTAATACTTGCCTATATTATTTTTTTTTTTATTATTAAAAAAGTATCTTGATTGTTTTTTTACAAACTCTTTCTTTGTATTCTACTGATTTTTAACGTTAGATATAATTGGTCTTTTTAAACAGAGACTTTTGCGTCGATTAATTATCCTTGCATAGTTCGCGCGTAAACACAAATCCCAATCCGGGTACTTAAACCCTCTTTCTCTCTCTCTCTCTTATTCTCTTCGGGCTCCTATTGAAGGAAGTTTGTTGACCGTGATCAACACGTCGACGTGTTTGTAAAAGCACTCTACGAAGTGCAGCTGTACACGATGTCCTCGGATAATTGAACAATTTACCAACATCCCACTATTACATTTACACAACAGACGTTTTCCTTTATCCTCATTTCATTTCCCATAATCGAATGCGAATTTTGATAACGATGATCAATCTCTTCTAAACAAATTCGACCACATTGTATACACCTAAGCTATATTGTTTAGCAAAAATCAAGTATATTCCATTGGTTTACGAAATTAGTTCAAGATATTAATCTTGTATGTTGAATCAATCCCGTAAATTCTTTTTATCCGGAATGAGTTTGTCTTTCATCTTTATATGTAGTTACGTTCGTTCATTCTATCATTTCTATGGTGTCTCATTCTTTCTCTCTAAGATAGCATTACGTATTGCTATCATGTCTTGATTATGTTCTTCCTACCTACGTGCGTATGTATTCCTGTGTCTGGTATATATATGTCTCTGCATACACGTTCTCGCATAATCACATGAAAACCATAGACGATTCCCATCTCGGGTTATTGTACGAACCCCATAACAGTGGAATTGAGAAAAAATAGTAGAGAAAAGAAATTTAAATAATAGTTGAAAATATTAGTCTTATTTTGGTTAACATAATCTGCTCCTTTAAATAATATTACTAATTATCAAAAAAGAAAATTGCATTATACTGGTTATTGTTTTGTATTTTTTAACAAAATTTATATTTATTTTTATATATTTTTTATGTATTTTTAAGTGTTCAATGTTTCTCGTTTATTTGGCAATTGAATAATTGTTGAACTTTTCTTTCTATTTTTTTTATATATATAAATTAATAAGCCTAATTAGATTTAGAATCATTTTCAAAATGATTAATTTGATAACTAAATATTTGTGTGAGTTCTAAGAATAGAAAATTGGAATAAGAAATATTTTTTATTTATATAGAAGATTGTAATTAGATTCTATCTTTGTTTCGAATGATATTTCAATTACTTATATTGTTATTCATCAGAAACCCTTTCAAGTTCTCGCAAAGGAAGTGTCTATGATATCACGATAGAGTAAGACGATCAAATCGAGTAATCCTTTTGAGTTATTTCTTCGATGAATCAAAGTCTTATTGATAATTCTTCGTTCTTTCATTAGATAATTATTAATAACTGTAAGGTTAACAATTAATGCTAAGGAAATAGGAAAAAGGGTATATTGATGAGAAACTTTTAATTATAGTGAACACTGTGCTTCTTATTTTCATTTATTTCTTTTTATTTCTTTTTTATAATCTTCATCAGTTGACTCTATTCAAATGCAGTATTGAAAAAAAAAAAGGAGTTTACGTAGTTTCCATGAATAACAAAATAATTGGAAAACGTATATTATTTATTATTCATGGAAACGAATTGCGTTTACATTTTTATCGTTTTTCGTTATAGTTGGTAAATGTTTTTGATTATTTTTCGGACTTACCATTTGTCCAGTGTATCTCTTTTTTCCAATTAAATAAATTTAATTTATTAGTTAGACTTCGAAGTAGATAACTTTCTATTTTTGTTTTTCTTATTTTGAAATTTTATTTGCATTTCGTTTAGAAGAATTTTATCTCATTGTCGGAAAAGAAAACGAATGAAATCGTAGAATTTATTATTATTTTGTTCACTCACCTTTGGTAGATTATTTTAAATTCTTCACGATTTATATTGTACAGTACGTAGTACGTCAAGGGGAAAATTAAAATTCATGAAAATCACTTGAACGACGTATCAGGTCCGACTTTCGTATGGCAAGTCAGACTTACGGCGTCAGTAGGAGTTTAGTATCTACTAATTTCCATGTAATTCATCCCCACGTTATTTTTAGTACTTATGAATATTAAACGATTGAAGAGCTTTTCTACAACGACTCATCATTCCCCAGTTCACGAATGTTTCAAATGCGTTACCGTGATCACCGAGGTGAAAGAAAGCCGAAAGAATTTACATTCGAAGAAATAATTATTATCTCTGGCGACGATTACTTTGGCCAACAAAAAAAAAAAAAGAAAAAAGCATATAAAAAAGATCTCTCGCTTGAACAACTTGAATTATTTACTCTAACTCGTCAAACGTATATAACGCGATTGTCGATTATTTTATTAAATGAAAGAAGTTGTTAACTTTCGGTAAGTTTCTTCGTTTATTCTTCGACCAAACTTTAGCCCCCGTAAAATCAGAAAGTTAAACCCTAAGTACTTAAAACGTATTAGAATTTGTTTTAATAAAATTATAGAGGCTGTTCTTTTTTTTGTTATTTGTGAAATATCAATGAAACAAAATGTTGTACAAACATGCTATTCTATTTGATTTTGTTTTAAAAAGTATTAACTACAATTGTGCTATGAATTATTTTCCTAGAATTGTGTAGAATTTTAAAAAATAAGTCAGGGTTCAGTCAACTTGGATCTTTCCTTGTTAGTTGCATAAATATCTGATAATGAGATAATTTCTAGAAGGAAATGGATCGTTGTAAATAAAATGTCCGTCGACGTTGTGCAAAAGTGCTTACATACCATAAATCAGATTTTCCCTCAACGTTGGTCGTCACGATGAACGGGAGTTATTATAAAAAAAAAATAGAACAAAACACAAAAAAAAATTAATACAAAAAGATATAAATGAAAAGTAAATGAAAGATATAAGCGTCTCGGTTTGAAGAAAACAACATTCATGTGAGTGTTAAGCTTTTTCATTTATTGAAAATATCTCTGTAAAACGTGTGTATATTGTGGCCGGGCGAGGTAAGCCGACAAAAACCGAATTTTTTCGACAAGGAAATCAAATCGGGCAGCCAACGAAGAGATATACTTTATGGTGAAGACATTGAAAACAATATTTTTGGTAAAGTCGATCGTATTTTAGTTATCTACAATAAGTAAAGGACGAATCAACGATGCATTCGCTTACTTTTTTTTTTTTTTTTCATTTTTTTTTTTTTAATCTTAGTATATTAATTATATTATGTATAACAAAGCGGTAACAACTTGTTAATTGTAACTATTATGGTAATAATCGTTTACTTTATAATATAATTACAATAATGTAATGTAAGAATCGTAAAATAATCAATAACAAACGGATCGTTTCATCCTCCTTCTCCTTTCTTTTATCTCTCTCTCTCTCTCTCTCTCATTCTGTGTGTGTCTCACTTTCTCTCTCACTCTCATTCTCATAATCTACTATCTCTCCTCTCCTCGAACTCTCTTACTTATCAACCCTTTCTCATATCTTTCTTACTCTTTCTCTTTCATTCTCTCTTTCTCTCTCACTCTTTCTCTCTTTCGCACTCTCTCTCTCTCACTTTCTCTCGCTCTCTCTCGTTCTCTCTTTCCCTTTCTCTCTCTTTCTTTAATTCTATCTCCCTATTCTTTTTTTCCGTCACTTAGAATCCGACAGCGATATCTTCTTCTTCTTCCTCTTCCTCCTAAATCCTCCTCCATCATTATTAATTCAAATGATCGTCTCTTCTCTTTATCATACTTTTTTTTTCGCTCGTCCTCACTTTTGTATTAATTATTTAACAACAGTTTTTTTTCTTTTTTTTTCTTTTTTTTTTTTTTTTCGTTTAATCCCTTTTATTATTTGCTCTTTAATTTAATAATCGTAGTAAACATAGTAATTATTTTATAATTTTTTGTGCTTATTACCCATATTTATTTATTTATTTATTTATTTATTATTTCTCTCGTTTTTTTTCTCCTTTTCTCATTTGCTTTATTTTTTTATCCTGTCTTTTTTTTTATCTTTTTAATTTTTGGTTTTTTTTTTTTTTAGTAATAATGAATGTCTTTTTTAACGGAGGAGCTCTTCTACGTTTTCTCTCTCTCTCTCTCTCTCTCTTTCTTCCTTACTCTTTCTTTCTCTCTCTTTCTCTCTCTCTCTCTCTCTCTCTCACCTGTTTTTTCGTTTTTTAAACAGTCGCTCGCTCGTTTACTCTTCGTCCCTCTCTCTCTCTTCCACCCTCTCATACACGATCACGCGCACAATCACAACGCTCGATCCGAATTTTCAAGAATAAAGCGCAATATTAATGAATTATCTTTCTTTCTCTCTCTCAATCTCACACACACACGCACACTATCTCTTTCTTTCTCTCTTTCGTTCTCTTTTATATTGATTTATTTATTTATTTATTTAATTTATAATTTAATTTAATTTAATTTAATTTAATTTAATTTAATTATTTAATTAATTTATTTAATTATTTTATTTTTCATTTATTTTAATTTTATTTTATTTATTTATTTATTAAATTATTAATTTTTTGGGGGGGTGGGTGGTGGTGGTGGTTGTGGGGGGAAATTTTCATTAAATTACACGCATCTTAATTAGAGACGATCCTTCGCGCGTAAATGTTTGGACAGCTAGCTCGTTAAAATTGGATTTCTTAGCACGTTTCTACATAGCGTGTTAACCCATGGCAGTTGCTTGTTCATTTTTTTACTGGCCGACAGGCTCCGCAGCTTGACACTTTTACTTTTTTTTCTTTTTTTTTTTTTTTTTTTTTTTTTTTTTTTTTTTTTTTTCTTTTTGTTTTTTATTATTATTATTTTCTTTACGAGATATAGTCCACTGCTTTTTGTTAGGATTATTTTTTTTTTTTATTTTATTTTATTTTATTTTATTTTATTTATCTTAATTTTTCCCTCCTTATATTTTCTTCCTTCGTCGTCACAAGTGTTGTGTGTGGGTGTGTACGTGTGTGTCAATGTGTGTCATCGTTTGTTCATTTTGCATATGTGTTCGTGTGTACGTGAAGTGTTTCGTGTTATTTCGTGAGTGTTCTTCTTTTTATTTTTATGATCTAGTTGAGATATTTCATTTTACCTTTTCTAATTGAAATGATTCAATGAAAATTTCTTTTCTTGTTTCTTTTTTTCTTTTTTTTTCTTTTTTTTTTTTTATTATTTTGCATGTACGTGTTTCTGCGTGCTTGCGCGCGTGTGTGTGCGTGTCCATTGTCCAGTCTATGATTTGAAATTTTTTCATCGCGATTCTCGAAATTGTCGAGACACCATATAATATTAAGCCCCATATTTATTTTCCGTATATATTTTTTTTCTCTTTATTTATGTTTCATTTTGCTATTTTCTTTCTCTTTTAAAAGAAAAAAGATATTTTTATTTTAAATTTTTTTATTTAATGTATTATTCTCTCGCGTGCGTTAGTTTCACCCCTTCTTCATTTTCCTCTTCTTGCACCTCTTATTCTTCTACCACATCTTCATTTTGTTATTTTATTTTGTAATTCATATCGGCAGTATCGTCCACGGAGAGAAAGTATAATTATGGCATACTTGTGTACGTTTAAAAATTCATTTTCACGTCTTATGGCATAGACGAGGAAAGAAAAGTCTCACTTTTCTGTCTCATTCTTTTATTTTTAATTAATTCAACCCGTTTATCTTCGTTATCTCTTTCCTTTTCTTCCCCTCTCTCTCTCTCTTTCTTTCTTTATTTATTTATTTTATGTTCAACTTTTATTCCATTTCATTATTACTTACAAACAGCAGCAACCCTTTGAGAAGGAAGCTAGGTAGGACATACTTGCATGCACACATACATACTTACGCGTGTATGTTTGTTTAAAAAAGTAAGGGAATGTAAACGAAGCACGTTCAGCGTGCATTCTCTCTCTCTCTCTCTCTCTCTCTCTCTCTCTCTCTCATTCACATAATCCTCCCCTTTCTCTCTTTCTCTTTCTCTCACTCTCTCAACCTCTTACTCTCTTACTCTTTTTCCATCTCTAAACTCTTGTTAACAATTTCAACCTTTCACTCGGCACCTTTAACCATACGATTCCCGTTTAACCCTTCAATATTTATAGAAAACCTTTTCGAGTCCATCTTCTTTGATTCTAATCATTGAAACGTATACCAATAAAAAAAAAAAACACTTTGGACCTCTCGTGGGGGGAAGAACGATGCCGATTATGCGACTCGTCGAGAGAGGTCTTTCAATGTTTTTCTTTTTATTCCTTCTTTTCATCTTTTTGATCAACAACTGTCGAGCGAGCCCTTATCTCGTTATCTTTATCATTTTTTTTTCTCTCTCTCTCTTTTCTTTCCTTCATTTTTTGTCCTCTCCCTTTCTCTTATTGCTTTTCCGCGCGTTTTAACACAACGATCGTGTGCTTTTGTGATAGTATCGAAAATATAATAGCTAAATATATTAAACGCGTACAAACAAACGATTTGATTATTATCGAATTATTTGCACATTCGTTTACGCGGTAAGACGAGACGGAGAGGGTGGGTGGGGGGTTGGGTGGGGTTGGGTTGCTTTGATCGAGCCCAAAAGTGAAAGGTTGAAATCGTTTTTGATAGTTTTCGGGATGATACTTTAGAGATACGTTAAGAGAGAAGATGTGTGAGAGACAGAGAGAGAGAGAGAGAGAGAGAGATAGGAGGGGAGGAGTTGCATTTAACATGCACTCGGTGCAACCAGCCAGCCGGCCACACATACTTTTCAACTCAAATTCACATACGCACATTGTAATCAAGCACACTTAAACGTTCCTTCCAATACGTGTGTTTTCTTTTCATTCATTTTCATTGCACAAATGTACTATTAATAATATTAATCATTGTAATAATGATAATAACGATAATAATAATAATAATAATAATAATGATAATAATGATTAATCTATATTTTATTGCGCATTATTACTATTCATCGTTGTAATTTACTTCAATTAAAATGACGAGTTAGGTGACAGTAAGATGTGATTGAGACGACTGTTATTTTTGTTTTTTTTTAATCTTTTCTTTTCGTTTCTTTTCATTCAATTCGTCATCGTTATCACGCTTTTTTTCCCTTCGTTATTTCTTTTACGCAACGATAAGAATTATCAATTGGACTAATCGATTTTTTTTCTTTTCTTTCATTCTTCCTTCCTTTCGTTTCGTTTCGTTTCGTTTCGTTTCTTTCTTTCTTTCTTTTCTAGTTTGCTTGTGCAATATATTTCGATTAGATCGGCGGATCGGTAACACGTGAATATATTTTTTATATACCTGTGAAAAACACGTTTTCTCATTTT
>NW_014569712.1:12500-16613 GCF_001313835.1 Polistes canadensis
TATTATTGATGGAAAGAGATAAATGTAAAAAAGATATAAAAATAAATTATTTGGAAGATCGGTTTAAGGCAAAAGGTATCACGAATAATTCATGATAATAGTTCTAATTAATTCGTAAACTTTCCGTGCACTTGTTGATCTATAGTAATTAAAAAAGAAAAAAAAAGATTCGGTATGCCATGCTCTTAAAAAAAATTCTCTACGTAGCTGTCGTGTATCAAAGATCTGATCTATTTGTAAAAGTGTCGATGGAAAATATTCGAATACAATTACTCGTGTATATAAAATTGTTTAAAAACTATGGACGAGAATATATTTGGCTTTTATCCACCATGAAATATGTGATTGATGCTTCTGATTTATTTTTTTTCTTTTTTTGCTTTAAGTATTTTATTATATAAAAGCAAATAAGGTGCATCATGGCTAATTTACATCTCCAGAAAGTAGAAAACATATCAGTGAAAAGAATAAAAAAAGAATCATGCTCTTTCGTATGTTAATTATCGAAATAATAAACCGTAGATGCATACTCGAGCATGTATTAAATTTAAGAATCGTGCAATCATATTCGTCAATAATATTCGATCGAGATAAACTAATGTAAAATTAGTTTTATCTAATTATCTGAGATCTACTGTGCAGTAAAGAAAAATATGATCTATCACCTTATAAGAGAGAAAAGAAAAAAAATGGTGTATTATTTTACGAAATATCGTGACATTCCAAAAATCGAAGTGAAAGAAAATAAAATAAACAGTAGAATAAGAAAAAAACACGATCTCGAAACTAGATCTAAGAGAAATTGTTGTAGAAAAAAGTATCTAAGATCTATTTTTGATACAGACCCCATCTTACCGGTAACATCGATTAAGATTAGTCAAAAAATATAAATTCTTTTTTTGTTCGCACGCGTTCCTTGCTTTTTCTCCCGACGAATGATAATTATCAGAGATATATTTGTATATAAAATTTATTAATTAACACGTTGACTGAGACTAACAAATTAGAAATCATATAATATTCTAAAATTAATATTAAAAAAAAGTGTAACTAATTATTATTATTTTATATATCATTTTTTTTTTGTATCTAAATTTTTCTACACTAATTTTTTAAAACACATAAATAAATGAATAAATGTAATAACTAGGGTCAACGTGTTAATATCTTATGTTTTGTTTGCATCTACTGTGTATACATCATCGTCAGGAGATAAAGAAGTTTGGTGCATTAGCAGCAATTATTGTATACTTGTTCTTTTTTTTTTTTGTTTTTTCAAGGATCGAGGTATATATAAGGTTGTCATAGAAAAGGAATCATGAATAGGATAACATCAAAGTAACGTCAATGTGAGGCGACGTAACTTAATGATATCGATCAGTCGTTGCGACGCAAATGAAACGTACGAATCTGTTGGTTCTTTGAAGTATTCTTAGATATTATTTTTTTTTTATGTCGAAAACAATTTGACGTGCACGTGATAAAGATAGATAGAAATATATAGTTACAGATAGAGAGAGAAAGAGAGAGAAATATATATATATATATATATAATTGTGGTGAAACAAATGTTTTAGCCGTTTGTTACATGCCTATGATGATGCTTGCTATATATAATTTGCTACTACTACTACTGAAAGATAAAGCATTCGTGTATCGATTAATTCGTTTTGTTTATTAACGAATTATTTGAATTGAAATAAAAATGAAACAACCAACAGGATTCTTAGTTTCGTCGTAAATTCTTGACATCGTTTCATCAGAGTCATACGACTGAGTTAATCATTATGTTACGTTACCTAATATTGATAATATAACAACAGTTAAATCAAAGAGGTTCCAGGGCTCCTTGAAATAATGGTAACGTAGGGCGAAAATCTTCATGAGACACTCGCTGGTGAATATCACAATGAATATCATATTGAGATAGTCCAGAACGCTGCTGAATGTGTCGCTCATTTGATAATGGTCCAATGTCATCGTAAGCATGTTAAGCCCGATGAACAACATGATTATCATATCGAACATTTTGTCCGTCACTATTTCGAACACTATCGCTTGCGGTCTCCACTAAAAAATCAAAGATCAAACAAATATATTTAATTGAATAATCTAATGGCTAATTTTGTCATTGGTAATTTTGTTAATGTGCAAAAAAAGTTGATTAACTTACGATTGGACGAGGGATGGCCTTCAATGGTTTCTTGCTTCCCATCTTTTTCATGGCATTGTAATATTTCTTTTGATCCTCCGTCATGAACATCTCGAGTGATCCACCGGCTTTCTTCTTTTGCTCGTTAAAGTTGTCGATGATCACACCAATGAACAGGTTAAGGGTAAAAAATGATCCGAATATGATGAAAAATACGAAATAGAGATACATGTAGATGTTCGTCTCGCGTATCGGTTGTTTGTCGACCTAAAAACAAAAAAAACAAAAATAAGACAAGACAAAGATGAAAAATAAATTCAATGGATCACGCGTGTCGCAAATTGTTGATGCACTGATTATATTTTTGTACCTCTCGCGAATCGATCGCGTCGTTCATGATTTGTATCCATCCTTTGAAGGTAGCCACTTGGAATAGGCACAGGTAAGCTTTACCTACGTGATCGAAATTCATCGGCGAGTTTTCCCACGTGTAATTTTCCGCAATACAAGCGTTACGATCCGGTATTATTTCGTAGCTAAGCGTAGTCTTATTCGTATCGACGCACTGTAATTTAATTTTTAATAAAATTACAATTATTTTAAATATATAATATATTATTTTCGTTTTAATATATAAAATTACATTTTTTTCTTTCTATCACACATATAGCAGATAGAATATAGTTGGAATTAATTTTGTTAAATTTGATTCTTACCTTGAAGTACTTGCCGGCGAACAGCTGCACGCCCATGATGGCGAAAATCAGCCAAAAAATAAGGCAGACCAGCAAGACGTTAAAGATGGATGGAATAGCTTGTACCAAAGCGTTGACGACTACCTGTGAGAATAAGGAAACTATTGAAAAAATATGTTAAACAATTGATATTGTAACTTCGAATCTAGAAATATATAATGTATATGCGCTTCTATATGCGCTATTCTATGATGCGCCAACTATATATGCGTCTCTATATGCGTCTCTAATATTCCTATATGTAATGTATACACTAATATATATATATATATGCGCCTATATGCGCCTACGCGATTTTGTGCGACAGACAGAAAGATAGATAGAAAGAAAAAAAAAAAATAAATAAATAAAAACAAGATAATAGAAATAGATAGATATATTTATATATATATATATATATATATATATATATATATTTATAAATAGAAAGAGTTAGGCGCTTTCTCGTTGTTTCCGAGTATACTCGATCGGCCTCATGCAATTTCATATTGTTTTTTTAATAAAAGTAGCCAATATTTTGTCTTGAAAGAATTTTGATGATTTTTTTTTAAAGACGTTAGATTACAAATAAAATATCAAATAAACGTTTTGTATAATCGTCTAAGATTTCATTTAATTCAATTTTTTATTTTATTCGATTAATTGCATACAAAATAATAAAAATGAAAATATTTAGATAAAATATCTTTGGATCTAATTGCAAGATTTTTTTTTATAATACTTTAATTCAAGAATACTATTTTTTTTTCCGCGAATGGTAATCAATATTAAATAATAAAATTTGAAAAGAATTTGTATACACGATTAATCAGGCCGATCGTCATGAATTTAATGTAAGACGCATTGGATACATCTACATATATACATATATCTATGTATATGTGTAATTATGTATCTTTAGCGGAATTTAGATTACTATACTACTTCTACTATTGTGGTTACAAACTGTTAAGTGTTTCGTATTCGTGTATATAAGTAATATATCGTTAAAGAAAAATAATAATTATTTGACGAAGAAAAGAGAATATAGCACTATGTAAAATAGTATACGAGCTACGAAGATAAAGCATTTTTTTCTTTCTTTTTTTTTTTTTTTTTTTTTTAAATGTACAAATTACGAGTACGTAGAAAAATCGTGCGTGGAAGGTCAGCACGAGAGAGCAAGAAGCGTGTGTGCATCATGCTTAAAGCATTATAGGCTAAGCA
>NW_014569712.1:16983-42999 GCF_001313835.1 Polistes canadensis
TATATATATATATATATATATATATATATATATATATATGCACTCTGTGTTAGTAAAGTAAAGTAAAGTAAAATAAATAAATAAGGAAAGATAGATAGATAGATATAATAGAAATAGTAAGCAAGGTAAAATTGAAAATATTGAGAGTGGGAGAGAGACAGTGGAGGTTTGTATGAAATCGAAATAGATCGATTGATTGATTGATTGATTGATTGATTGATTGATTAATTAATTTTAAGAAGAAAGAGATAGCAGTAAGAAGAAATAAATAGATAGTTGCAGAGCGAGCTACTATAAAAATTAGATAAATGGTGTCAGGGCGTGGGCATGACAATAACTCTACACCCAGTGCCTCAGCGACCTTGTGTTGCAGTTTTATGTTGAAACGATGTATTATATGTCACGTAACGATCTTGCTTTTTTATAAGGGACAAATAATATAGATAAATAGGAAGATAGAAATAGATAGATAGAGAGAGAGAGAGAGAGAGAAAAAGAGATAGAGAGAGATAGAGATAGACAGGAAGAAAGAGAGTGAGAGAAATAGATAGAAATAGAAAGATATTAAGTAGAAAGATTCAAAAGAGGAATCGGTCCTCTCTTATTTTTGATTATTCTAATTCTATTAGATAACTCTCAGCTCGTACTACGTGCTTTTATTATAGACCATTATTATTTAAAAAAAAAAAAAGAAAAATGTTCAATCTTCAATTCGAATGAAAATCAATTGAAATTCGTGATTCGTGAAAATAACAAAATAAATATATAATAAAGAACAGTAGAGAATCTTGTGGAAAAAGGGTAACTTCTAATTCGACACTATTATCATTTGGGTATTATAATTCATTTGCAAAATTGTGGGAAAAGATTAAAATAAAATAATATAGTAGAAGATAACGAAAGAGAATAATAAATTTTTTGTTACCGATAGAAATAATATATACATATATATATATCATATTATTATAATATTTTATTTTGTTAATATTTAAATCAAGATCGTGGTATTATGCTGCTGCTGCTGCTGCTGTTGCTGCTGCTGTAGCTGTAGTTGTAATTGTTGTATTTTGTAATTGTTGTATTTGTAATTGTTGTATTTGTAATTGTAGCTGTTGCTGGCTGTTGTCACTACTATTGCGTGTTTTATAAAAATGATTATTGCATCTCGTCTAATATATCTATAACTAATCTAATAAATTTAATTCTCTACTACGCGTATGCAAGTTTCTAATATGTTCCGCCAAGCTAGCTGTGTGCATTCGCGACGATCATAATCGCTCGGATAATATGCATATTCACGTGCATGAGAATAAGATAAACGTGGTGGTGGTGTTGGTGAGGGTGGTGGTGGTGGGTTTTGAGAAAGTGGTGAAAGAAGAAGGGAAGGTATTCCAGGTGTAGATTTTTGATAGGAAAATTGATGGGGGGTTATATTAAGGTGACAATTTTACGAAGATGAGTCGAACTCAAGTGGGAGAAAGGGGGTGGGACTAATAAGGTTGATTTTGTTTTTTCTTCTCTTTCATCCATATCAAGAAATACTCGAGATCTCGATATTTCGAGCATTCGCAGAGGGAGAAAGAGAGAAATAGAAAGAGAAATAGAAAGATAGATAGATAGATAGAAAGAAAGTAAGAAAGAAAAAGAGAGATAGAGAGAGAGAGAGAGAGAAAGATAGATAGAGAGAAACAGAAAGACACGTTTACGGTCCTTTCGTTTAATTTGTTTCTTTTCTATTTTTTTTTATTTTTTTTTGCTGTAAAAAATTTTGTTGTTTTGTCTTGTATTGCTTAGAAAACACGAAATCGGAATTCTAATAATACATCAACTAAATTGATGGTCATGAAAAATCGTATGGAATAAATAAATATACATATCATATATATATATATATATCATATATATGTATATGTATATATGTATATTTGTATATGTTTATAAATAAATAATGGAAATAACTCGAAGAGAAATGGTAAAATTTGGAAAAAATGTCAAAGAGCAAGTGACAAGGTCCGCTGAGACGTAGGGCTACATACCCGCATCCCCTGCATTCTAGACATCGCCCTGAGTGGCCTTAGGGCCCTTAGGGTCCTCATTGTTTTGAAGGCTTGGATCCCGCCAGCGCCACAGAGCGACGCTACGAAGTTAATGAGCGACACCTGCGAGCGAGAAACGAGAGCGAATCACAGCAAAGATGTAGACAGACTACGGGAATGGAAAATTTGTTTGGAAATTTTTGGTTCTATTTTTTTTTTATAGAATCCATTTTTTGAGGAAGCTAATATTCCTACCAATAATAATAATAATATTCGGAATTGTTAATTATTTAGATTATGGGGGGGGGGATAGGTCAATAGATGGATATATAACAAAGATAGACAGAAGATTGATAGATACAGAAAAAAAAAAAGATATACAAATTGAACCATTTAAAATGTTTTTTACGTTTGCTTTATTTTTTTTTTTTTTTTATAAATTTTTAATAAAATTCTTTTCTTAATGTTTAATTAAATGATTAAATTGGTAATTGAGACATTAAATCAAATAATTTTGTAACCTGCATATCAATTTAAATGGTACATCCTGTATATATGTACAGATATATTTATATATATATATATACATATATATATATAAAGAGAGAGAGACATAGAGAAAGATAGTAGAAGGATAATATTCAGGGGGGTTTAGAGATGGAATGGTTAAAGAAAGAAACAGAAGAGATAAAAAGAGATAGATAGATAGAAAGAAAGAAAGATTGAGAAAAATAGGAAAATAGAGTGAGAGAGAGAGAGAGAGAGAGAGATATAGAAAGTTTGACGGATGTGACGACGGACGGAGTTCCAGGGCTGTCAAAAAATTCTCTCGCAAATCTGCATTGGAGACGTTCCTTCGACAGTAGTAGCAAGCAGAGACACAACGGGATCCTGATGAGATATCTGTTGGGTATATAGCTCACTTTTTGATATATATATTTATATATTTATTTATATATAAATATATATATATATATATAGATATATAGATATATGGAATAACAATAATAATAATAATAATAATAATTATATATATATAATATATATACGCACACAGTGTAATAGATACGACAAATAAGTAAAAGAAGGAATAAGAGGCGGCTGGACAGAGCCCAGATATTGGCACACACACGTAGCGGTTCAACAATAATCGTAATCATAAATAATTAGGAGGATATATGTATATATATTCAATGAGTCACACTCTGGTAAATGATCACCCAACCCTACTGTAAATTCTAACAAAAATTATTAAGTATGGAATTGAAATACTTTGACATAATTTTTACAAGTTATTAAAAGAAATAGAATACTGATTTCATTTTATATATTGTGTATGTAGAATAATATAAAAATATCTTATACAAGTTTAATATCAATTTTGTCAAATTACAGTGGGGGTGTTGTGAATAATACTGTGATTCATTGTATATAGAAACAAAGATAGATAGATAGATAGATAGATAGATAGATAGATAGATAAAGAAAGATAGATTGATAGCAAGGAATAATTAGTATATGAGAATATACAGGAGCAAACATAGACGACGACGAAGACGACGATCATCGACGATCCTGAAACATACGTGTTAAGGGTTCGTAATACTTGACACGGAGACGCACGGCAAAAGGGTTACATAAATAATTACATAAACAATGAAGTTGCCTAGCGGATTGTTCAAGCCTTGATAATTAAATATAACGGGGGGGGGGATCTCGAGTAACGATTTGCTTCGTTCAATTTCGTTTCATTTTCCTTTTTTTTTTCTTTTCTTTAACTAGGAAGGAAAAGAGAGAGATAGAGAGAGAGAGAGAGAAGAGAGAAATAAATGAAAACAACAACATCGATAAGCGTCCGTGCGTCTCGATAGAAATAGATAGATAGATAGATAGATAGATAGATAGATAGATAATAAGAGAAAGATTTAAAAAATATATCTGTTTTACACACTTTTTTTTCTCATTTTAGAGAGAAAGACAAAAGAAAAATAATTATAAAGAAGAAAAAAAAAAAAAAGGGCTCGCACACATCGTTGGGCGTCTGGTGGCTTCGTACACTTACACATAAAGCATCTAGATAAATTATTAATTATGCATATATGTTGTATATATACATAATTGCACGAGAAATGGGGATTTAAATATAAAAATACGTCGTTTGTAGTAGTAACGTTTAAATATACAAATATATATAAACGTAAATACTTATTTTGCACAACGATCACTGGTACCAAAGATTTTCGTTAGAAAAAGGCGTACATAGGCGTTAGGCTTATAGTACGACAAATATTCCAATATAATCAGTGCAGACACCAAGTAGAGACGCCAGTGTATTGTACCTCTGCACATTGGTTAAAAGCACACCACAGTATGCGCTACAAATTTCGCCTTAGGCATTATTTTATAATATATATATATATAGAAATTTATTTATAATTATTTATATATTATAATATTATATATCTTTAGAGATTATTACATATACATATTTTTTCCCTTTTCTTTTTTTTTTTTCTCTCGCGTATTTTATATATAATTAGATTCTTTTTTTTTTTTTTTCGTTTTCTTTTTCTTTTTCTTTTTTTCCTTGTTCATTTTATATTCCGTTCAGTCAGAAATTTCATTCGATTCGTCAGGGTTTCTCGTTTGGAATGATTTTTTCTTTTTGCTTTTGTTAACCCTTTCTCTTAGGCTTTTAATAACTTTTTTCTTTCGCGTGTTTACGGTTGTTCGATTTAGGCTACATAGAAAGAGAGAGAGAGAGAGAGAGAGAGAGAGAGATAGAGAGAGAAAATTCTAAATAAAATAAATATAGTATAGAAATAAAAAGAAAAAAAAATATATTACACACCTCTAATTATTTTATCCCGTCTCTCGTCTTCTAATTATCTTTTTTTTTTTTATTTATATTTTATTTGAGATAAATCTAAATGTGATATAAAATTCGTGTAATCGATTCGTCGATCGTTTAGTTAGATTCGATTAATAAAAAAAAATTGTGTTTCGATTCGATTATTATAAATCGTTGATAATAGAAGACACGAGGCTTTTCATTTTGATATTATTTAAAGTTTTTGATTTGTTATTTTGGTTTGTCAAGTCCTCGTCTAGACCGATGACTTACTTTCATGCCCTCCCATCGCGAGACTGCTCGTAAAGGCCTCAAGGCCCTCAGTGTTCTCATCGAACGGAAGGCCGGGATGTCGGCAGCGCCGGCCCAGATTGCACCCAAGTTGATCAGTGATAGCTGTTGTCATTAAACATTTGTCATATATGATGCATCTTACGTTTTAAATGCTATACCTTAACGGTTATACATAGCGTGATCGATTAAGAGAAATCCACTGGAAGCTTCCACGTACGGTTCCTAGTGATATTTGTTTAGGATTTTTATTTCTTTTTTTTCGGGGGGGGGGTAGACAAGGGGGTGGGATTGTTAGGTTGATCATGGGTTTAAAGAAATAGAATTAGAAATAGAAATAGAAGTAGAAATAGAAGTAGAAAGAGACGGATATAGATAAAAAGATAGATAGATAGATAGATAGATAGATAGATAGATATATAGATAAATAGGAAATGAAAACGGATAAATATTCTCATGGATGAGATTTTTGTGGGAGAAAACAATTTGAAAAGACTTAGGACTAATCACTTCATTCGAGCACTATTTTTATTTGTTTTTTTTATATACTAGCTTGACATTGTTTTTAATTTTTATTTCTTTTGTTTTTTTCCTTTTTAAAGGTGTATATAATGTATTATTATATTTTTGTTGGAATTATACAAAGGATTAATATATTTTACTAGTGCTCGAATTTAGTAACGTTGACACACGTAAAGTAGAGTTTTTATCTCGTTTTGTACATTCGAACGATTTCTTTTAGATTTGTTTTGATTACAATATTTTCAAAAAATAATTAGTTAATTTATTTAGAATTTTTAATATTCGTTACTCGATCGAGTCGAAATTGTTCGATGATGTTGGGTAAAATGTTGATATTTGGTGGAAAGAACTTGTGTAATCGTAATACTTAATATTATTGAAAAACTTAGTCACATTATTAAATGTAATTAAAAATAATATAGATTACACGCGTTCTAAGGAAAACTTAGCGGTAATACAATCAGACATGTATACAGGTTTAAAAGGATGATGATAATAAAAATTGGTAACTTACCATGACGATAATGAAATCGAGCCAGCACCAAGCATTCGTGAAATATTTCTTGAAACCAAGGGCCAACCATTTGATCAACATCTCAAGGAAGAAAATCACTGTGAAAATTCTGTCCATGTAATAGAGAATATCTTGCAGGATGGGTCGTTGCTGCAAGTGAACATCCTCCAAGGCCTTAATCAAATAAGAAAAAAAAAAAAACATTTATTCATTTTAAAATCATTCATTGAATTTTATATGAATTATACAGAAATATATTGAAATTTATTTATTAACTAATTCAATTATATTTCTTATATTACACAGTTATTCATATAATATATATATATATATATATATTCAAGTATAATTCAATAAAAAATTAGAATATAAAAACGATGAAATAAATTGTATAATTTAATTAAGTTTAACAAATATATATTTAATAAATAATTAAATGAAATATACTTACGAGAGCTAAACTACTTAAAAGGATCATCGTGATAACGGCACTCTCGAAATATTTGTTCTCGATCAATTGGAAAGTTTTCAATCTCAAATTCGTCCAACCTTGCCAAAACGGTGCATCGTCGTCCCCAGCCAAAAATGGGAATTTTTTATAACAATTTTCTGGACAACAATCGGCCGGATACTCAGAATTAATGGGATCCTTATCCGCGTGTATGATTTCACTTCCCATTATATCATCACCTTCGTCACCTTCTTCTCCCATGTCTAAACGAATTCAAATTGTAATAATGATGGTTTTCAAATGAAGCTTTTCAAATTTAAGGATATTACCTTCGTCCTGTTCGAGATCTTCTTTACAGGCATCCTTTTTTTCTTCTCCGTTCAACAAATCCATACTACCTTTATGACTTTCATCCTTGAACGGCCGATTTTTATGGCTGCCATACGATTTGTTGCTAGAAAAAATATAATCAA
This sequence comes from Polistes canadensis, assembly GCF_001313835.1. Lineage (NCBI taxonomy): Eukaryota > Metazoa > Arthropoda > Insecta > Hymenoptera > Vespidae > Polistes > Polistes canadensis. Next base: position 24,122 of record NW_014569712.1, read on the forward strand.
ACGAACATAGATATAGATTACGAATCGTTGCATTGCGTGTACGATCCTTTTTTTTTTTTTTTTTTACACACACATGGAAGGAAAAAAAAATGTAGAATTATAATAGATAATTATTATAATACAAACCTAAACGTGTCCTCTTCGTTTTGATTAATATAATCGTTGTCTAATCTATAATCCCGATGATTTATCGAATTCCCAATGACTTTGGTGTTATTCATGCACAATTTGCCCTTTTTCAATTTATTCTTCAGATCTCCTTCGAAAAGAAAATCACAAGTGATGGTATACGAAAAAATAATTCTATTGAATTCTTTTTTGGGGATATTTTTTTTGTTTTTTTTTTTCAATGAAGATTTGAGGAAAGACAGTCTTACCATGAATTGTAAATTCCATTCCGTCACCAATGGCTACCTCGAGTTGATTCAATTCCTTCGCACTCTTCTTGTCTCTGTAAGCTTCCAAATCGCTATCTGCAAGATCTAGGTCTCCATCTCGGTCAATTCCATCTGCACAGTCACACAACAAATCTAACCCGCCCTTTTTTTTTTCTTCTTTTTTTTTTTTTTTTTTTCGTAAAATTGCAATTTGAATAAGAACGTGCGTCGTTTGACCAACTACTTTTTTTTTTGTCTTCATCTTCTTCACTGTTATTTGTTTTGTTTTGTTTGGTCCTTTCGTTAATAGGTATACAGTACAGTTTTTTTTATTAACGAAGATACTCGAAATGCAATATAAAAAAAAATACTAGAGAGAAAGATAGAGAGAGAGAGAGAGAGAGAAAGAAACAAATTGTGTCGTTTCAATTCTTTTCTCATTCGTGTCGAATAAAATTTTGTAGTCGGCATGCAAGAGCATCAGACTCGAGTCATTCTTCGTGTTCCTTGCTTTGTATTATTTTGTATCGTTTTTAAAAAAAAAAAAAAAGAAGGAACACTTCTTCTTCTACGTCATTCTTTGCAGTGTGTGATATCGATAAGAAATAATAAACATTAATTTGACAACAATGATAACATGATATATGCAATATAGATTTATGTCATTCTTTTCTAWAAAAAAAAAAAAAAAAAACAAAAGTATTTTTTACACACGTGATTAAAGATCTTTCCACACTTTTCTAAACGTAATAATATATTTTACCTATGGTATTATATTAAAAAAATAAAATATATTCCTTATCGATATCACTTGTTATAAATTGTCAACTATTCTACCTCTACTTTAATCGTATTCTCGCGATCGATAATATCGTTCGATGATAATAATCGAAAGGAATCCGTTCGATTCCATTATCCGAGTTGGAATGAAACTCGAACACCCACCCAATCATAAGAATTTCCTGCTGTTGTTAGAATCATTTCCGAAATGCATACGGCTGATACCTTTCCAAACGAAATACGCGGACCCAAATTAACGAGCGAAGCAACATATAACTGCCAGGCGGCTAAATAGCGAAGCAAAATGAATAAAATTCTTTTTTAATTATTTCTTCATACGTTTTTAATACCCGAGAAATTTGTTTGTATATTTTATATAGAAAAAAAAATCCCACCCAACAATCAATCATTACGCCCGTCGTGTTGTTGATTCATTTGATATATTTCTTTCAAATCCTATTCGGAACTCGAATTCGCGAAAAAAAAATTGTAAAAATAAATGAAAGAAATAAGATAGCCAAAAATATCAGAAAAAAAGAATTGTTTGCGTAATTAACGAGAAAAAACGTGTCAGTCAACGATCAATTTGTTTGTTTGTTTGTTTTTTTTTTTTTAATTGGACGAGAGAACAATCAAAAATATAACGCGTAGTGTAAATTTGAGTTGTTTAGTTTTGATATAATCAAACGAAAAAAAATGAAATAAACACCGGAGATAAAGAAGGATGGAGGGAAAAGGGAGAAGGGAAAAGAAAAGAAACGTTGACTGACATTGAAAATAGCCGATTAAAAAAAAAAAAAAAAAAAAGAAAAAAAAGTGTAATAATGAATAAAAAGCCGAACCGAATAAAACAGTGCCACGAACTACACAGCGCACACAGCAAGCGATCTGATTGGATATAAACCTTCTTTCCAACTGTTGGACGGTCCCTCACCTGGCGCCTGATCGGATATCTGATTGGTGAATTTGGCTCGCATCAATTTAGCAAGATTAAGGAAATTTCGCTTGATCCATTTTACGAAACGTGCTATACGATCTATCGCTTCGGCGATCTTGTTCGTGTCGTTGTCCGCAGTCGGTGCTGATAAATTCGATGAACCGAAATTGCTCAGCAACAGGGCCAAGAAGAGATTCAGCACCTGTTAATAAAATAGATTTATTACCAATTGAACTATTTCAATTCGCGTATCGTGCAATCAATTGGATATTATTATTGGGGTTACATGGGTTTACACCGGGAAAAAATAGCATATTTTCAACAATTTTTTTTTTATATATAAAAAATGGAATTCTTATTCAAACTTTTTATAACATTTAAGATACATATTTAAAGAATATTTTCTGAAATTTTCGTTGAAAAATATTTTAAACTCAGCCATTGCGACGTCATTTCCGGTGACCCCACCGAAAAAAAAGTGTTTTCGCGTTGATAGCAGAACTCATAAACGGTGAGGGGTTTTCAGTTGAAAAAATAGAATCTTTTAGTTAATACTTAAAACTAGAAACTGGACGAAGGAAAAAGAAAAATAATTGAAATTTGGATTTTTGGCAACATTTTTAGCAAGAACATTCAAATTTCGTTACAATTTGCATCACATTTTGGTTTCTTAAAATTCGATTGTATGAAAAAAAAAAAACGAAAATCTTTCATCCAAAATTCAAAACAAAAAACATTTGTTGGAAAGTCCCAAACCCATGTAACCCCTTAATAATTATTCTAATTAATATATAATATACGTACAACAAGGTTACCGATGACGACGGTAGCGAGGAAGAAGGGTATACAAGAAACGTCTCCAACTAACATACAATCCCACATTGATTCGATCCATTCTCCGCATAAGACACGAAATACGATCATAAAGGAATGCATGAAATCGGTAAAGTTCCACCTTGGTAGATCCCCACCCGGGAATCGATCGACGTGATCGGTGTAATTTTTACCGAACAATTGCATACCCATCACGGCGAAGATGAAAATGATGATACACAAGACGAACGTTAAATTACCCAAGGCACCAACTGTCCTACCCATGATGGATATCAGTAGATTTAACGTGGGCCATGATTTTGCCAGTTTGAACACTCTCAGCTATATATATTGAGAATCGAGAACAAAATAATTTATTCATTTATTATATATATTTCGAATTAAACGAAATGATTTTATTTTTTTCATTTTATTATATAAATTAGTTACTTTTTTTTATTTCTATTATATTATTTATTAATCCTTTCGTTACTAGCGTATTTACAAAGTCATCTATATATGAATGACCTACTAACCCATTTAGGGATCTTACCAATATAACAATACGTATAATACTAACACGTTGTAACGAAAGAATTCCAAATTTCGAATCGAATGTTGTTATTTAACAATTGCAAAGATTGTACTTACCAATCGAAAGGATCGCAATACCGAAAGACCTTGTACACCTTCCAAACCTAACTCGAGTAAGGATAGGGCGACGATGATGAAGTCGAATATGTTCCAACCCTCTTGAAAATAAAACTTCGGGCTCATAGCTATCAGCTTGAACGTTGCTTCGATTGCGAATGTAGCCGTGAAGAACTATGTTGAAATGTTTAATAAGATTGATTTTTTTTTTTATTAATATTTAATTATTCTCACCCGAGTGTGTATTGGTAAACACAAAAATATTCTTTCTTTTTAATTATTATTTTTTGTTTTGTTTTGTTTTTCATTAACTTAGATGTTAAATATATCAGAGACGTGTAAATTTATATATGTATATGTATATATATATCATATACAATCTCTGTTCTTATTTTTCTTTACTATTTTATTTGTCTTTATAGAAATTTACATATCAAAATGCATACTCGTTTTAATATTACTACGTTTTATGTACTTCCTTGTTCAGGAGTAGGATAAATAGGACACGTACCTGCTCTGGGCGTTAATATTAAAGAGGAGTGGTGGATGGATGGGTGGGTGGGTGGATTTGCACAGAACAACCAAGAAAAATTATTTTGTTCGTGGATAGAGAGAAACAAGTAAAATATATTTAACAATGAACTTGGATTACTTATTATTTTATATCCCGGAATATAAATTGTATTTAATAATAAAATGATATATGCATATATATATATATATATATATAGAAAGAGATTGATTTAAAATTAGAAATAACAATAATAAAAAAGGAAACAATAATGACCATGTCTCTGATATATAAATAATTCATCATTGAACGATATATCTCAATTGAAAATAATTAAATAGGTATCAGAAAAAAAAAAAACAAGGGGCTTATGTTATACTCAAACTTTACAACAGAGAAACAAGTAGAATGTTACCATACACCATAGAAAAATCCAATCTTAAATTATATCAAATAGAATTATATTCCAGAGAAATAAATTTCGATGAAAAACATAAACCCTTTTTAATTCAGATATTGAATTAATTAAATAGACATTTTAAAACGATGACGTTATTTTATTTTGGTGGTATACTTACATAGTTACCAGATTTAAGAACTTTTTCCATATCCTTGTCCATATCGTGATGATCCAATGCCATGAAAAGTGTATTGACGACGATACAAAGTGTAATGAAGAGTTCTACGAACGGATCGAATACCAGAAGTGCGACGTATTTTTGAATCTCGAGCCAAAGCCAACAGCAATCCCAAACGCAGAAGATATCGATGCAACGTATGATCCCGGATAATATTTTCTCCTTTAACGTGGGCCCTTCCTCATCGTCGTCTGTCGGAAAGTAATAGGTCGAAACTGTAACGCGCGTTAGTTATTTTGTCTGGCACCACTCTTTTTGGGGAAAGAGGTTTTTTTTTTTTTTATATAAATAATTAATTATTAGTATTAGTAATATTATTATTCGTGTGTTTTTCTTTTCTATTTTTTCTTTTGTTCTTGTTTTTATTTCTTTTTTTTTTTCTTTTTCTATTAATTATTGTTCGATTATCGTAAGTAATCTCTTCTCAAGCACGTTTAATTTTTTTTTTTTTTTTCTTAATAAAATTTAACACGGGCAGAGGTGAACAAGCTATCAAGCAAAAAGCTGGATGAGATAAACGATTAATGGGAAAAGCGAGAACAAGTTGAAATTAATTAAACGAAGAAAGTATTTTGGGAAGGGGGGAAACGAGAGAGAGAGAGAGAGAACAAAAAAATAACAAGATGATTCTAAGATAGAGAAAGTATATTTGTTATTAAAAATAAATGTAATGGAAATTAAAGTGAAAATGAGAATAATGCATTAACTATTGCATGCTGCAACACTTTGACGAAATTATCTTCGTTGTATTAATTGATATTATTGATTAATTCATTTCCTAAACTATCTTGATCGTCATATATAATTCTTCAAATTGTACGAGTCAAATGAAACAACGAAGATAAAGTCGTACGTGTTTTATTTTTTTTTTTTTTTAATTCAAATTTGTATTTATTACACGAACAAAAAGCAACATTCGAGGAAATAATTTTGGATTTTGTTTCGAATTAACGGTGCAATCGTGTACGATGATACAAATTAGCGTGCTGGTTAACAATCAATTTCAAAAAAAAAATAAAGGAATGTAGAAGAGATTATTGACATTACATGAGAGGAGAGATAGAAAAAAATAAAAATAAAAATATAAAACAAAATAATAATAATAATCGAAACGAAAACGAGAAAATTTTGGCGAAGTGTATGTTTCGCGTTAAAAAATTTCGTTCAGATTGCAACACGCGCGTTTTTTCTATTTAATTAATTATGAAATAATTGTGCAAATGCAAAACCCAGCCATATAAGTAGCTGCTTGATTGGTTGGTTGGTTGGTGGTGGTGGTGGTGGTGCTGCTGCAGCTGCTGCAATTGGATTTGAATTCGCGACGAATAATAAAGCAGGTGGGCAATGTAATAATAAGAAAAATGATCTGGAAAATATCCTAAAAGGAAATTCTGCTTGATCGCGAAGATTAAATGAAATCTAAAATTATGCATACAGAGAGGGTGGCAATTATTATTATTATTATTATTATTATTATAATAAACGTTTACTTTTATTAAAAATTCATATCGATGCAACAATTCGTAATTAATATTTCTTCGATGTAATAATTTATTTGTATTGATCGTTATTTAACAAAGATTTAATTCAGATTCAATGAACATTCGAATAATATTTCAAATCGATTATGTTGAAAATATAAGTATCTATAAAAAAAAACTATATTCGAGAATTCTCACATCTATAGAAATGAAATAAATCTTTTCATATTGTCAGTTAAACCATGAGACGATAAAGGAAGCCACCCTATATATATACAAATATATATATATATATATATATCTATAGACTATTGTATGTATGTAATACGAAAGCTTGAAATATTTCGTGCAGCCGCAACGAGATAAAACGCTAAATCCCTGACCGTGTAGACAAAATACAAACTGACAAACTCTATTTCCCCAAAAGTACAAATACATTTCACATAATTCTCCTCCTATGTAATATCGAGAAAAATATATATACAATTTTTTACAATTGCTTTTTTTTTTTTTTTTTAAGATCCTATCTATCTAATTGTAATAATAATAATAATACCGTTCTCGTCTATTTATATTTTTATAATATACTCGTGTTAATAAAATTATTATTCGGTAAAATTATACGTGTATAAAATTAATGAGAACAAAAAAAAAAAAAAGAAAGAAAAATTTGAGAACGATCCCACCCCAATCAATATAATCTACAATATAGAAAAATAAATAGATAAATAGATAGATAGATAAATAACACGCGCAGCCAAGTAAACGTTCAACATTACCTAGGATATTTAAATATAATCAATTGTAATATATCTCTATGTGTAATACGTGTGTATGTATGTATAATACAAAAAAAAAAAAATAATAATCAAAAGGTATAAATTTGACGGATAATAGTAATAGTAATAGTAATAGTAATAGTAGGACGAATATAATAATAATAATACACATCGAACGACGGGATTATGCATCGCACGATAGACAAGAAGATATGCACAATTGCGACAAGGGTGACAGATAATCATAGAAGGAGATAGATAGATAGATAGATAGATAGATAGATAGATGGGTGGTGAAAAAAGAGAAGATTAAAAAAAAAAAAAAAAGAAACATCTTGCTCGAATGAGTCGATCTCACGTCATTACCTCCTTGCTCGGGTGTTCTGCTTTGACGTCCTGCTGCTTGCTCGATAATATCGTTCAGCACCATCACATCTGTGAAAGGAAAGAAGACAAAAAAGAGTGTACCTAGGGGTACGTACGTCACACGGTGAGATTGGTGCTGCTTATCACACTAATTAAACCAGATAAAAAACAGATACGCGTGTGTGTGTATGCTGTGAAAGTTGTATTTTTTTTTTGTTTTTTTTTTTTCTTTTTGTTTTTCATTTTTTATTTTTTTTGTTGATCCGATTAAAATAAACGAAATGAGATGCGTCGTCAACAAATGAGATAATATGACAGATGAAAGATGAGAGGATACACTTAAATGAAATTTCATGGACACATTTGCTATTTGCCGCCAACGTGTGGTGGGTATGGTGTTTGTTATATACGAATTTTTTTGTTTACTTTAGATTTTTTCTTTTTATTTTGTTCTAATTTTGTTTTGTCTTTTTTTTTCTTTTTTTTTTTCTTTTTTATGGGAAAAGATTTGTTATTCGATCTCTTACCCTTCATATCGACGACGGCGTGTTGTTGGGAAGGTTCGATGAAAGGATTATCTTGTTGCTTCGCTTTTCCCATGGGATCACTTTCCAAATCGCTTTCCTATAAAAATCACACATAGATTATTCAATATTATTCATTGTAGCAAAATGTTGAATATTAAAGAAATGCACAGGGTTAGGTACAGTAAGTCTGGTATCATTTTAAATTAGGGTTGACAAATTTGAATACAGTATTCAAAGGATTAATTATTAACGAAGTGTAGATGTTTTGTGTTTCGACTATTAAAAATAACAATAAAAATGTATGTCTACTTATAAAGAAAAAAGACGATGAACTGTAAAGATTAAGTTGCTGAATAACTCCCCAATAAAGGGACGCGAAAAGTCCAACTTATCAAAATTAAATTCTACTTCTTTTTTTAATTATCCAAATTACCTATGATACCATCTTATTTAAGAATTGTATTTTTCGACGAGATAAACAACAACTGACTAATTATTAATAATTTTATTATATAAAAACAGACAACTAATTGAATAATAATAAAGATAAAATAAATGTTAACTCACGCAATGAAACTTTTGATTACAATCGGTAAGATGACCATTAACGGATGGTGGCCTAACCGATCTACTTCTCAATCGACTTTCCTTGGTCATCGGTTTGCCGATTGCATTGGCAATACCACCTAGAAGGTCACCATGGGAGGTGTAGGATAATCTTGATGCGTGTGATGTATAAGAGGAATGCCTCGAGCCAAGATTAGCATAATATACTGGTACAACGATCGTGCCATTTTCTTCTGACATCGGGGTGACGGCATTAGAATCGTCGGCATAAGGCAAATGTTCTTGGGCATCCAAATAGGTCGATAATACAAGGGGTTTTCTATCACCACCTGGTGGACCAACGAATCGGCCACGACCATTGCGTATCGTAAATTGATGACTTCCACGACTACTTCGTCGAAGATTGAAAGGTGAACCCGGTAGGCTAAGGCTCGCCTGTAATAACAACAAAAACCGAACCACCGCTTTTCTCTTTCTCTTTATCTTTCTTTCTCTCTCTCTCTCTCTCTCTTTCTTTTTCTCTTTTTTATTTTTCTCTTTCTCTCTTTCTCTTTTTCTTTTTCCCCGTTGGCATATTAATTACAGGTTGTGCACGTGTTAATGAATGTGTGTTGGGATGTGTCTCTCGGATCATTTGTTCTATTTATATTAGGGCTTTTATTGCAATGGCAGATTAAATCGAATGAAGAGCTTTTAATATAATGATTTTTTTAATCGAATATATATATTTAATAATCAATTAAAATTATTTTCATAAAAACGAAGAGTTATTCTATCATCACTGAGAAGATTATCGTTTCGAATGTGTTAATATTAATAATTGATAAGTTAAATCATTATTGCACTGTGATTATATCATCTCATAACACACACACACATTTGAATTAATTTATTATATAAATGAAAGAAACATATGATGAGAAGATAATTGAAAAACTCGATCGTTTAATCCGCCATTGTGAGTTATTAGGATTAATATTGAGAATACAAAACATGTAAAAAGAGAGAGAGAGAGAGAGAAAGAGAAAGAGAGAAAGAGAGAAAGAGAGAGTAGAGAACCATGAAATATTTTGTTGGAAAAATAAAAAAGATATATATAAAAATATATAAAACAGGTGACCATCGATTGATATAGGTGTCGTTTAACAATAATATTCTAAATACTCTGACAAACCGTTCTATAACCAGTCGTCTCTTTCTTCTTTTTTTTCCATTCGTTAATCCATATTTTCTTTAATCAAACATATTTCAAACCACTCGACACCATGGATTATACGAAATTATTATCACTAACATATGTGGGAATATATATCTCGGACAAATATGAAGACAATATTTACCTACCCCTCCCCTCAACCCAACCCAACCCCCTCCCCGAAGTGCATTCGTTTCACTCGTTCTTCCTCCCTTTTCTTTTTTCTTTTTTTTTTTTTTTTTTAAATAAATAAATATTTAGTTTGATGATGAGTATCGAAAAAAAGGAAGATGATTCGCGCGAGAAAATGTTGTTAGAAGAATAATTAGAATGACGAATAATATATAAGTCGATCAAAAGCCAATGCGTGTTTTAAGTCATGAAAAAAAAACAACAACAAAACAAATTGATTAAGAAAAATAATGATAGATAATTTAGAAGAAAAGTTTGCAATTTTTTTGATTTGATTAAGATGGTATATATAAAAGATATTACAGGTGAATTAAAACAAGCAACGAACAAAAAACAAAATATTATTTGATTAGATTTAGAAAAATCAGTAAAATATCGTAAAAAAGGTTTACTTAACCCTTTGAGTACTGAATACTTTTAACCGAAGTGTTTTCTATGAATAAAGTAATTTATTATTAATATGACCAAATGTTAATATTAATAAATTATATTTAATAATTACAATTTTTGTCTTTCTCACAATATTATTTTCATCAGATCAAAATAAAAGAAAAATATTACATTATTTTACATTAACTTTTATCAACTTTTACCAAACGCATATATGCGTCCATAGTACTCAAAGGGTTAATCGTATTGGCTTTGGAATCAACTTATACATATATATAATAATAATAAAATAATATATTATATAATTTTTCTATATAAATCTCATAAATATATATATATATATATAATTTTTCTATATAAATCTCATAAATATATATATATATAATTCTCATAAAATTTTTTAATTGAATTGTTTCTTTCTTTGTTTGTACGATGCGATTGTATGTACGTACGGGTCGAAATGGTGAGAGAGACGACACATGTCGTGAAACACACGTACCTTCCGGAGACTTTCCTGGTAGACATAAGTAAACTGGCCATTAGCGGCGCGAGAGACCTTCAGAAAAAAACAAGAAAAGATATCTCCTACCAAAAGGGCTCGTAACCTCTTCTAATTGTGTACACCAACGAGGCACTCGATAAATACGTATATATATATATGTTTAAATATATATATATATATAGATTATATATATTTAATACACACACACACACACACATACATACACACATAAGTTTGATGAGAGAAACATAGATTATAATAATACTTGCAGATATAAGCACATACGTCATACACATTGAAATTAATCCAAAGTCAGATAGAGACAGAGATAGATAGAGAGAGAGCACACACATACAACTATTACGAACGAATATATTTAATAATAAGAATAAAATTAAATGTGTGATACACGTATACAGATATATGAGGAAAATAAATATATATATATATATATATTTTTTTTTTAACGAATATACGAATAATTCCCCTACGAATGTGTAATTCATTATTATTAACCCTCTCGTTACCAATGGACCCTTATGTAGTAGGAGGGGGGTCGTACACTATGCGACGATACTTGAGCTAAAGCATTCAACGAAAGGGTTAAAGGGTATCTACAATATACGATGTGATGAACTTGACGGGGTTAGTAAAGGGTGGTTCAACTTTAGGGATAGAATCAAAGTAACAAATCCAATATAAAAAAGAAACGAAATGCATAGTGACAATTACAATTTATTTGTATACGACTAGCACACATGCTTCAATAATTCTACTAGAAAAAAAAAAAAAACAACTAAAACACGGGGAGGAAGTTGTTTTAACGATTGTCAAAGTTTAATCAAGCAATTATATATCCCTTCTCGTCTCGTATCCAAATTCATCCTCAATATTTTCCTCTCCCCTCTCCTCTATATCGTTATTATTAATTTATTATGAGAAAAAAAGAGAGAGAGATAAGTGGTACAGATCAATGTAGTTCAAATTCGTGATTAAAACGGATACGAGTCGAGTTAATAAATAAAAAACATTAATAATAAACTAATCATCTCGTAGAGATTTATTCTAAAGGAACACAAAAAATCAATGATGAATTGTATCTGGGAAAGAATGTATGAAAAATTTTGGCTGAGGATGGTGATGGTGGTGGTAGTGGTGGTGGTGGTAGTGGTGGTGGTGGAGGAATTTAGTAATTAAGAGGAATTGTTTTTAAAAAAGAAAACTTACGGCGCTGACTTTCCGCACTTTATTGGCAGCGTTATGGTTGTTGTTGATCTGCTTGATCCTATGTTCGCTAACAGATTCGATAGATCTTATGCTGATCTTCTCCTTGTTGTTATCGTCGTTACCCTTTTCCTGGCCAACGAATAGTTCATAACTATGACATGAGAAGTCCGATGGTGATTTGACGATTTGATCAGCTGCCGCTGCTGCAGCGGCTGCTGCTGCTTCCCTTGCCGCTGCCTGCTGTGCTAATTTATTTTCCTTATCCATCAACGCTTTTTCGACTTCCTGTCAGAATCAAATCAAACTATATCCCCCGTGTACACGTCATGATCTATTGGAAAATCCTATTTTTTTTCTTTTTTTTTCTATTTTTTTTACAAATATACGCGACAGTATAATAATCGAAGATTTAGTTTACTTCTTTTTCTTTCTTACCGGCAAATTTCAATTTATACTTTTTCTTTTTTTTTCTACTTAGCAAATTGCGATTACGATTAAATTTGTTCTTTTTTTTTTCTTTGCGATTTCAGACCCGTCGTCAAGTCAACACGGATTGAATTTTTACACGTCCGTCCAATAAAATGACACTTGTATTAACTAAACGATAATTATTTTCTTTTTTTTTTAGATATCTAAAGATGAAATCATAAAGAACGATTTATATATACAGGGAATTTTTCATATATTATATTTATTAATTTTTTGTTTGAGATGCGTGTTAAGTTATTCGAAAGTTAGGAATAGTATTAATTAGTTTAGTTTTTCAAATGGAACTCTAATTGTATTTCTGTTTTTTTTTTTTCTATAACAAAAGAAGTATTGTCTTATGTTACGAAGAACAAAAAATTGAGTCCCATTAAAAAAAAACTATTGTCTTCCAGTCATTTGGATAATAATTAATCATTCAATTACTCATTGCACATAATCCTTTCGAAGAAGTATAACACACGTATAACAAAGCTTTATTCATTGAATTTCATATTAATCAAATTATCGAGAAAGAAATTCTAATTACATGAATCATTTGCCCTGTATAATTGAGATAAAAATAAACGTGACAATATTAACTTCAATAAACAAAGACAATAATCTTCTTTTTACAAAAATATATCGTATATATAATATAAAAAATAAAATTGTCAAATAATTGGACGGTGTTTAGACGTGTCATAAAATGTCCCAAGACTTGTTACCCTATTTTAATTCAAAATCAAACCTAAAATAAGTGAAAACTGTAAAAATAATAAAAGGGAAAAGTCTTAGAACAATTACGTATGACTTTAGACGGGTCCAAGGACCGTATAGTGGGTTTTGTTAATAATAGGAAAGACGACAAAAATAAAGCATTAAAAATTGCATATGATAGTTCAATCAATTAATTAAATCGTTAACGTTAACTCTACGATATTTCTTGTTAATATAATAAAAAAAAAAGAGAAAGAGTGAAATAAAAAGAATAGAATAATAAAAAGAAAATTCTTATAAAATCGTGGAGTGTTAAAAATAATTCGTACGAGTAGCGCAAAAAAAATATAAGGATTTTGATAAATTAAAAATAATAAATGTAAGATAGCTTTCCTAAAATTGACAAAATCCATTTTGATACGAGTCCTTATTTCGCATACCCTTATTGCTTCCTCTTCGGCAGCCTCCTCCTCTTCCGCCTTCTTTTGCAACTCGTCGTATGACATCGCTACGATAGCGAGGATCAAGTTGACGAGATAGAAAGAACCGAGGAAGATGATGACAATGAAGAAGAGCATGTGCCACGGTCCGGCCGATCGTAGTACCAGTTGATAAAGATTTTCCCAATAGTCTTGGGTCATTAGACGAAAGGCAGAAAGTAGAGCCCAGCCGAAGCTGTCGAAGCTCGTGTAACCATAATTTGGGTTGTCGCCGTATCCTTGTAAGCACGTGTACCCAGGAAGGCACTGCCTGTACTCGAATAACTCCATTAATTATCATCGAATCATATTTATTTTTTTCATTATTATTCATTAAATATAACACAGAAGTTTTATTCCATTGTTTTCTGTTCAAATTAATTACGATTTTAATCATTATAATTGCTTGGGGGTGTTAGTATATTAAAATTATCGAATAAAAGATTGTAATAAGAATGATAATATATGTAGAATTCAATGGGGATGGGTTTCTTTTTTATAATGGTATTAAATATTCAATATTTTCAGCAAAGAGATCGATTAATAACCAAAGATACAACTTTATAGGAATATAATCAAATTGTTAATGTTATCGTTAATAGATAACCAATCGTCATAAATTATTCGATATGCATACAAGAGTAATTATATTATAAATAAAAAGAAATAAAAAAAAAAAAAAAAAAAGAGAAACGAACTTACCCAGCTCCCGACGAATTCCCGCACAATGGCATGTTTCCAGCGTCGTCTACGTACCAATTAGCTGAACAGAGATAGAAAATATCAATAAAATAATATCCTTGTAAGGGGGAAGTTGTTCGTATCTTTGATTTTATATGTTGATACCTATGGTCTTGATAGAAAATTGGAATAGAAAAAGTATAGAGGTAGATAAAATGAAAAAGGATTGACAGCAAGTAGAAAAATAGAAAAATAAATCACGATAATAGAAGTAGAAATAGAAACTACCTGATTATTATTATTATTATTATTATTATGATTGGCAATAAAAGTAAGTAAGTAAGTAAGTATAAATAAATAAAATACGTACTTTCATTGCTATTGAATCTCTCCCAATTTTCGTCGGTGAGATTACCCCAGGAGCTGTTCACCGGAAAGTTTTTTATACACTTTTGCGTTAATACCCCCATGTAAATTTGAAGGCCCATCAGCGCAAAAACGGACAGGGAGAACATCGTCAGGATTATCACATCGCGCAGATTCTTCACGGACTCTATCACAGCGCCGACAATGGTTTTCAGACCTGTTCAATGATAACGAACAAAAAAAAAGGGACGACAGTGTTTTTAATTGATTTAACCACGTGCGCGTTAATTAAAACGGTTGTTTGAGTTTTTTTTTTCAATCGAACACCGCGTTAAACTCGATTACGACAAGTTCATCTTTTTGTCAATTCATTTCTTTCTTTTTTTTTTTTTTTATTTTCATTTATTCATTTTCGTCGTGAGAATAAAATTCATGACGACAATGATGAATAATAATAATGATGGTGGTGGTGGTGGTGATGGTGGTGTTGATGATGATATGATGACTGACTGATGAGAAAAATGTGCTTATACATATACATATAATATGTGCATGTATATAAAAAGAGAGAGAGAGAGAGAGAGAGAGAGAGAAAATGTCGATGAATTGTCTTTTTAATTGAAAGAAATGATCGGGGATAAAAATCGTATGTGACGAATAATTCGATAAATAAAGAAATTAATTGTAAATTGAAAGGGGGTTTATTATTTAGTATTTCTGTGTGTAAGTGAAAAACGAGATATGATCGTGATATGTGAAGATAATAATAATAATATAAAAAACAAACAAACAAACGAACGAACAGATAATTTTCCCAAAAGTGGTGATGGTGGTGGGTGGGTGGGTGGTGGTGGTAGTGGTTGTGATGGTAGTGGCATTATATTATAAAAATTGAAAAAGATAAAACATTGAATTAAAACAAAAAGAAAGAAAAAAAGATAAAAAACAAAAACCAAAAAACAATTAAAATCATAATATAAAAATTAGCGATATAATATCGTGACGAGATAGATAGAGATAGAGATAGAGAAAGAGTGTCTAGGAAAAAATTCATCTAAAAAATTCTGCACAATCTACACCCAATGTTTCTATCCTCTAAGCATACCTGGTACAATAGCGACAGTCTTCAAGGCTCGGAGGACTCGAAATGTCCTGAGAGCGGCAAGGTTGCCTAGATCTATGCCCATCGTCACATAACTGCAATACACCCGAACATCACACATATTACAGTGATACAAACAAAAAAACAAAACGTTTTGAAAAGGTCTTTTTGAACAGGGGGGGAGGTGGGGATCATAACTGGGATCAAATTTTGTTCTTTTTTTTTTAATAGGATAGATCAGGGTACTCTTTTTTTTTTTTGTCAATTAAGGAAATCAAGGACATAAGTAAGTAATTAATTAAAGTTACTCAAAAAGGTTATACTCGCTACTTCCTATTTGGCAAAAATTCAAATCTGCTCGAAAACTGCGCGTATTTTTTAAGATTACTATCATATATAAAAAAAAATATGTAATATATAAATATAATATAATATATATATATATATATATTACATATTCATTTTTTTTTGTTTTGCATGCATGACGTAAGGAAATATGTAATAATAGGTTACCACGTGACGAATTCGTTCCTTTTGGTTTTTTTTCGTAACGAGATTTGAATCAAGATCGTGATAGATATGATCTGATTCTAAACTCCATACGAAATGACCATCAAGCGTAAAATTGAATTTAATCGATAAACATTATATTAATCATGATATTGGTAGTATAATGTTTATTGATTTTTAATCAATCCATATGCTAATTTGTTATTTACGTATACGTAACTAAACTACAACAATTATCAAGTGGTTTATCGAATCTACGTATACACACTGTGACGAGTTGGGGCCGATTGAGAATGTTTTATCATTCATTTTGTTTATTAATAATAACGCGAATAAATATCAATTTGATGTGATTGTATATTCAATTGTCTATTCTTATTCTTTTGATTTGGTTTCTTTTTTTTTTGAAAAAACTTGATCGAGCATTGGATAAACGAAATGATAAATAAATAAAAATTATTGTTTAATATTTGACCTATACTTTTTAAATATTTTCATTGATAGGATTTATACGGATCGTGAATAAAAAGATACCCAAAAAATTGAACGTGGGATTAAATAAATTTGAAAAAAATAAGAAACAAACATAAAGAGGATTTAGGTTCGATCAATTAATACTTCAATAATTCCATTGATATATACGATTGCAAAAAAAAAAAGAAAAGAAGAAATGTGTTCAAAAAGTCAAATAAAAAATTATGTTAAAGGGAAAAAAAATAACGATGCGGCGTTTATATTAATAAATAATTATTCTCAATCGGTAATTCGGCACCGCGTATAAACGTGATATATAAGTAAATATAATTACTAATCTAATGAAATTACGATGACAATAAAATACGCCTCGACCGAGGTTATTACTAGCGATAATAAATAATTTCTATCCCTACCTAAATTAACTAATTCATGTACCTATACGTGTAAGTGTATATACGTAATTGTAATCGTGTATTTATGTATGCGTGTATGTTTTTTTTTTTTTCAATAAATTTTATCCATGTATTTTATTAATTATGTATGTATATAAGTGTATGTGTCTTATGTTATACGTTTATAATGCATCGAGTAAAAAAAAGGGTTTAGTTTGATCAAAGTTAATTTAACGATTATACGTGTATTAGTGTAGATATATATATAATGAATCATAAAAATATTCGTATCACTTCTTCCCCCATTGTCAATTAGAAACAATTCATTTGTAATTTTGCAATAAAATGTTATTAAATTTTTCTACGATAGAAATATATTTTTGACACGTTCTTACAAACGTGTATATATCGTTTTCGATACACGCATAATTTTATTTCCTTAGAAAAATATTCATTGTATTTTCATTTTCAAGATTAATTTTCTTAACACACCTATACGTGACTCGAGTTAAAATATCTTGACCCTTATTATCATAGAGAAAAAAAAAAACAATTTTCCTTTTACTTTTCTAACAATCCAATATATTTCTCTCTAACAATAAAAATTTGTAACAAATTATCACACAGGCCAAAAATAAAAAAAAAGAAAAAATTTCCTCTGTGCGTAGAAAAAAATTTAATAACTTAAATATGAATAATTTCAAATTGACAATGGTACATATATACGAATATAAATTCAATGATTAATTGTACATAATATATGGGTGTGTGTTTTAAATAAGTGTAATATATCTGTAATGATAATGAAACAAGATATATACGTACATATATAAATATATATATATATATATATATATATGTATATGTACATCAGATAAAAATCAGTGCTACATAAATGTATATTATATATATATATATACATTATATTATATATAATATATATATATATATGCATAGCGTAGTTATAAAACGTATCTAGCGAAGAAATTCTACATTCATAACCTGGAATATTTGACTTGATACTAATTAGCGTTATAGTATCTGTAGGGTAACGCTTCATCGACCCGCAACGGGTCGTACGGCGGTCGTTGTGATCTTTGAAATCGGTCCAGCCACGAATCTACCCGTCGAAACTAAAGGGACATAGGAAGAAACAACCAGTTTTGTTTTTTTTTTCTTTTTCCTTTTTTTTTTTTTTTTTACAGAGACTAAACGAATGACAAAAAGAGTAGAGAGAGAGAGAGAGAGAGATACTAAAGGAAACGAAGATAAAAACAGTGACGGATTAAACGGTCACTTAAAAACCACCATAGGAATCCCCTTGATCTTAATTTTCTTTTACATTTAAGGTGTGAATGACACTCTTTCGTTTTTTTTTTTTTTTTTTAAATACACGTGGGGCCATATATTTTTCAATTGATCATCCGTCACTGAATAGAAAGGATGTGTGAGAAGGTGAGCCTGACGTTTATACATGTTAAACAATTTTTATTAGTTAAAAACAAATTATTGGGAAACGTGTCTCACGCTCTCGTTTAATATTCGATGATTATTAAAATGATATTTATGTAGAGATTTATTTATGAAATAATGTATATATATATATTGTATATATTTATATATAAATGGATTTTGTATAATAATTTTTATTGTGAAGTGAGAGAAAAATTAGAATATATTTTCGAGATTTGTTTTAGGTAGATTCGTTGGTGACATTTATTCTTTCCATTTATTTCTATTTTTTTTTTTTATT
>NW_014569712.1:44134-45362 GCF_001313835.1 Polistes canadensis
TAACTACTCACGCTAAAGCTATAACTACGAAGTCGAGCCAATTCCATGCATCTCTAAGATAGGTAAAAGGCTGCAGAATGAAACCCCTCGCCATCACCTTAACGGCGGACTCAAATGTGTAGATCCCCGTAAATATCACTCTGAAAACAACAAATACACCACTCAGCTTTAAATGCGATTATAGTTCCTTTGCTACCGTTTGTTACTTTTTTTTTTGGATAAATGACAAACCAAACTACACGAATATATCAAAATATTGAGCTCGATTCTTTCTTTATTTCTTCCTTTCTTTAGAAAATGTCTTGATAAATATTGAATTAAGTTATTCCTCAAAGTTCAAAAGGTCGAGGAGAAAAGGGAGAAAAGAAAAAAAAGAATCGGTTAACTCCTAGACTAACTCTAGACAAGCTAGGACAAGACTTACCAACGGAATACAATTTTATCACACAAAGTGGTGTGTCTACTGTGATAATGTGTGATATTTGAATACATACGCGTACACACATATATAAAATATCAATAATTATATTCAACAATCATACGAAAAGTAGAGCCACTCGGGGGGAGGGGAGAGGGGGGGGGGAAATGGTATTTATTTAATTTGCAATAATTAAAATATATTTCATACACGCGTTTGTGTGAATATTGTCTACATTTTTTATTGTTCTCTTAGAAATATGTATACTTGCAACACACGTATCGTTTAATTAACTCGTTGTAAAAAAACAAAATTTAAAGCTATTTATTTTTCTTGTTCATTAATAATATAATATCGTTTATTTTTTTTTATATTTAATATTTATACAATAAAAAAAATATATGCGTTTTAAATGAAATATAGGATACGAGTTTGGCCACTTTAATAATTACTGCAAATCAATGTATATTTGTATATATGTGTGTGTGTGTATCTATATAAAACATATATAATATAATATATATATATTACTGTCAAAGCCTGAAATAAGTCATTGCTAGTAATTCCTCGGCATTACTATGAATGCAAAGAGCCTTCAGAAGAAGAAGTCGGAAAATGGAAAAATTCTTCCAGTTTTTCCTAGGCATCGAACATAATATTTTGATATTCTATAGAATATCAAATTACTACTTAAACAATGTTAAAAAGAATACATTCTCAGATACAGACACACGCAGCCATACGATCACACAATATCAGTGATTGCAATGCAGTAAATTGTGCATCTTTGCAATTTCTTTGAAAAGTTTT
>NW_014569712.1:46517-49556 GCF_001313835.1 Polistes canadensis
TATTTTTTCTTCATATTGATTTAAATAATATAATAAATGATTTATATATAGGATTTTTATTTATAAAACAAAATAAAAGTTCAACTATAATATCAGCTGTTCATTGCACGAACAAAAAATTACGTACACATTTTTATAATCTGACTCTGTATAACGTATATATATATATATATGCATACGTATTTTAAGTATGCAATAAAACATAAAATAAATACACACACACATACACGAGGTAGATTAATAGAAATAAAAAGAATAAATTGATCTTTGATCGATCGTAGCCTATATCCCAGAGTATATAATCTACAATGTGTTCGAAATGTTAGGTTCCATTGATTGGAAACTATTAAAACGTATTATAATAAATGTAGACAAATCACACAGATTAAAGAAACGTGTCTGATAGGATTATTAAAACAAGGATTCAAGAAAAAAGTATATTGTGTAATATGAAAAATAATGAGTTTTGATCTAAATTCTAATTTGACATTTAATTGAGATACTTAATCGCTATGGTGAGTGCGTATGGGGGAATCCATCGACGACGCAGATGGGGTCTTTTCTTTTTTGTAGAAGTGCTACAATATTTTTATACATCCTTTTTCTTTTCTTTTCTTTTTTTCCAAACAAAAATGATTATTTTCTTCGAAGGTAAGATTTACTATCTCGGTGTGGGGGTGAGGGGTGGGGAGGAGACGTGTACGATTTTTTCCTTCGACGTTTGGGAGCGTGGGGGTGGGGGTCGTGCTTCTATTTTAATAATAAATTACGATAGGGGTGGGGGGTTAATATCAAATAAATGACGAATAAAAATATGAAATAGAAAAAGTATTTAAAAATACAAGAAGTATGTTAACAGTAGAGAAAAATCGATGAAAATTAGGTTCCTAAGTAAATAACAAAAAAAAAGAAGTGAGAAAAGGTGATTGAAAAGAAATAAAAAAAAGATAAGAAATGAAATGAAAAAAAGTTGGTAATACTTACTCGGTGGACTCGATGGTAGGCGTGGTTGGCATGATCATGAGTATGCAATTAACCAATATCGTAGTGATGATGAACAAGGAGAAGAGTGGGTGAACCAGAATGTAGATAGCCACGCGTCGTATTGGGTTGAATGGATCGAGAATCCACATCGCGTCGGTAGCTGAGAACCTAAATATATCCTTTCCCTTGCTGACGACGACGAAGGTCTGGTGGCATCATTCAAAAATAATAACAACAATAACAACAACAAATTAAAATCAAACGCGATGCATATTATATTCAAGAAAAAAACACACGAATCGTACAATATAATTTTGAACAGTTGAATATTTTTGAATGGATAAAATAAAAAATGAAAAGAAAAAAGGGGGCAGGGGGAAGAAAGATAAAGTATTGATGGTGGCATGATTCAAAAATAAAAACAATAACAAATTAAGATCAAACGATGCACTTTATATCAAGAAAAAAAAGAAAATAAAAATAAAATGCACAAACCGTACAGTGTAATTTTGAACAGTTGAATATTTTTGAATGGATAAAATAAAAAAATAAAAAGAAAAGGGGGGAGGGGGAAGAAAGATAAAGTATTGATGGTGGCATGATTCACAAATAAAAACAATAACAAATTAAGATCAAACGATGCATATTGCATATCAAGAAAAAAATGCACGAACCGTACAGTGTAATTTTGAAGAGTTGAATATTTTTGAATAGATAAAAAAAAATGAAAAGAAAAGAGGGGGGAGGGGGAAGAAAGATAAAGTATTGATCGTTACCCTTTGATTTTGATAGAAGGTATCGATATCCTCGAGAGGTGTGGAGGCCAACTCGGGTGGAAATACATTGTGCAACCGGACCGGGATCGGTGCACCTTGTTCGAGTGCAGGATCCGGTTGAGGACCCTCGTCCTCGTCCTCGTCGTCATATCGTACCTACGAAACGAAACACCCATATATATGTCAGATCATCTTCCCCATCAAATATCATTTTCCTATCTAATATCCGTTTCGTATATATAACAACATTTTTTTGGTTATTCATTGAAACTCAAAAAGAATAATAATAATAATTTTTCTTTTATTTCGTAGTTAAATCAAAAAATATATTATTTTGTTTTTTTTTTATATATTATCACGTTGACGATTTCAAATAAGAAGAATAAAAAAAAATATTGTAAATAAATATTAGTTTAAATAAAAGTATTTTAATCGTTCATTATAGAAAATTAATGAACGAATTTAAACGTTGATTGATTACGATTATCGTCGCGTGATATTCTAATCGTTGCAAACTATACGTAAAATCCAATTGTTTAACGATTAACAATAATTAAGAGAAATATTTAATATGGGAGAAAAGTATCGATATCATCGAGGAAAGAATTTGAGATAAGAATTTTTGACAAAAGAATTTTTCCAATGGAAATTCTTTAAAATATTCAACGATTAATGAAACGAATCGAGACACCACCATACACGTAACCAGATCACCATCGTTGTGAAATCGATACTTTAATACGTTCATACGTTGAAAATATTCCTCGTAATTTGTTTCTAAATCACTAAACTTTTTCTATTAGCATTTCGTACGCTTGCTTATTTTATTTTTGGTGTTTTGTTTTTTTTCAATTCGTTATTTGCATACCACGAAAGGAAGCCCCGTAGAAATTGGACGAGGAGAAAAGAAAGAAAGAAAGGAAGAAAGAAAAAAAAAAAAAGAAAGAAATATACCAATGGGGAAAATTTTCTGATATCTTTTTTTGTTGATTTGTTTTATTTCGAATTTGTCCATAACGTAATGTTGCATTTTTCTTTTTAATTTGGTCAAATTTTGTATCGTCCAAAACAAAACCCCATATCACGGTGTTAATTAAATCCACCTTGCCGAGGAGATAAGGGTTTTATAATTAATTTTGATTTTGATATTAATTTTCATTATTTCTGGGACATCCATTCGAGTGTTCGGCTTAAAAGCAACTAACATCTATTTTATACATATGCGTATTATTTAATAATAACTATAATAATAATTCGTGCTGCTATAAAAAAAAAAAAA
>NW_014569712.1:49626-52080 GCF_001313835.1 Polistes canadensis
TGCATCTATATTTTGTAATTTATTTTTTTTCTTTTAAACAATATCTATCTACCTATCTATCTATCTATCTCACATAATATATATATATAATATCTAAACAAGTATATAAAATATATACATCATCTATATAGAAATATCTAAAATCTAAAATATCAGCGAAGCGTGTGATTACGAAATGAAGAAAGAGAAAAGAAACAACAACCAACGAACAGAATGGAACAAATAAGAAAAAAAAAACGAGCTTTTCGTTTTAGTTCTGAATACTCTTCGAGTGCATAGTGCGTGAACCGTCCTAGATTCTCGCCTATTTAAATACAAAAAAGAAAACAAAATCATAGTCTTCGAGAAAGATAAAGAGAGAGAGAAGGAGAAAGCAAAAGCAAGCATTGCAATCAAAACTGCATTCTTGTTCTACTAAAGTAATGGTCCTCAAACTTGTTTTCAGTTTAAACGGAACCTTTAAAAGTATAAACAAACAAAAAATATTCGATGGAACCATTTCTTTTTAGAATATAAAAAAAAAGAAAACTATAGGATACACATGAGATTTTTTCAAATGTAACAAAATATTACAATTTGTTATATATATTTTTTAAAAAAATAATTTTTGGGTTGTAAAGGTTGGTGTTCCGTGATACATATACAGTTTGAAGATCACTTTACTTAAAACATATTTTGAGTGATGTCGACTATTTATTTATACGGATCCAATTTTATTGTAAATAATTTTTCCTATTTTGATTGATTTGAATAATTTATGATAATCTGTCTGTTCGTTCGTTCGTTTTTTTATTTGTTAATTTGTTTTAATCATGGGTAGAAAAAAAATATATATTTAACCAGCATCACTCTAACTAAATGTGGCTTATTAAAAAAAAAATATAAGCATCGGTTAAATTGGTTGCTGATGCTGATGCTGATGCTGCTGCAGCTGCTGTTAGTGTTGCTGTTAGCTGTTACTTTTGTTCATGATTGTACGTGTTATTTCATTATAAAGAAATTTGTTTACTCGTTTTTGAATCATCGTATCTTTTCTAGCAAAGAAAATCTAAAAACATTTCGCGTTATAAATCTTAACAAATGACGAATAGTAAAGATTTAAACAAAAAGAAGCTTAAAAAAAACTTGTTCATTTATTGCAGTCCTATATTTATCAAGTGTATATGTAAGTATGTTATGTGTGTGTGTATATTATCTCAAGTTGGTGACAAATAATTCTTGACAAATTTATGAATGAATGAATGAATAAATGAACGAATGAGTGATTAGAGAAATGATACTCGGTTAGATTTATAATTTCTTCTCGTCACCGGTTTTCCAATGTTGAATTCTATTTATAATAAAAAAAAGAAGAAAAAAAAGAGAGAGAGAGAAAAAGGATGGAAGAGAACAAGTAGAAGGATTTGAATTCTAATAAAATATAGAATTGCATATATATATATATCGAATACAATGGAAAACCAGATAAAGATTTGTTACGTCGTCGTCGTCATTAGATCGTTTGTCCTTGAACCGAAATATAGTAGTTGCTATTACTGCTACTGCTACTGCTGCTGCTGTTGCTGATGCTGCTTCAAATATGAAAAGGAATTTTGTCGAAACACACTAACTGTACATCGAATATCGATAATATTCCTGGTTCAATAACGATATACTTATATATATAATATATATGTATATATGTATATACTTTTAATACACGTGACACGCGTTAATACTTCTTAATATGCATATGTATTATTCTACATATATATAATACATTATTTGTACATATTATAATATATTATTGTACATATATATATTATTTGTACATATTATAATATATTATTATACATATATATAATTAAATATATTTAATATATATATTAAAATATATAAATATATTTATATAATATATGAGTATATCGAGAGATTGACGTATAAGGTATATGCATACGTGTAAATGTGTATGCGTGTATGCGTGTATAAATCAACTGTATAATTCTATTGCATCGTGAATAGTATATGTATAATATACATATATATATATATATATATATATATATATATATACAAATGCACGCGTATATTATAAATGGTGATAACGCATGTGTGATTTATAACGTGTTAGATAAATGCTAAGGTTTTAAGAAAGTAATTAGGGTGATAGTTATACAGAAATAAAGAAATTAAGAGAGATAGAGATAGAAAGAAAGAAAGAAAGAGATAGATAGAGAAAGAGAGAGAGTGTGTGTGTGTGTGTGATAGAAAGAGAGAGAGAAAAAAAAATATATTAGAGATAGAGATAGAGATAGATAGGGCATTACTTAGCATGACACAACGTCTTACTTCTTTTTTCTTTTTCTTCCGTCCAAAACCTCCCTGAAATTGGAGAAATGGATAAAACAGTGGTTACATACAGAAATACAGCAAAACATATATAGAAAAGTATTTTTTTGGGTGGGGGGGGTGGCG
>NW_014569712.1:52170-85580 GCF_001313835.1 Polistes canadensis
AGAGAGAGAGAGAGAGAGACAGATTAAAGGGGGGATTAAATTGATTTCGTTCAATGAATTTAACTTAAAGATTATTTTTTGTTTTCAATCGACTGCAATCCTTTTTTTTTCTTTTTCTAATCTACGATGATAAAATCGAAATCAACACACAGGGATACGATCAAATACGAAAAGAAGAGAAAGATTGAGGGGGGTGACGGGGGGGGGAGGGTAGGTTTAAAGGGTTAAAGAATTTTGTTGTTCAATCAATCGCAATGCTTTTTTTTTTTTCTTTTCTTTTCTTTTCTACGTTGACAAATTGATTAAAAGTGGAATACGAATAAGAGAAAGATAGAAAGATAGAGATAGATAGATAAAGAGAGAGATAGAAATACAGAGAGAAATACAGAGCAGGGAAAATGTATATAAGGCAACAACAGTTAATATATATATATATATATATAGAAAGAGAGAGAGAGAGAGAATAATACAACGTCATATATAATATATAATACATAATATCGATCGTGTCTATAACATAAGATAACAAATATACGAAGATCTCGAAGCACAAATTGGCGAAAATGCTAGGATTATTAATTTGGGAATTAATTTTAAAAAAAGGGAAACGATAAATAAAGGTTCACGTCTATTTCTATAATAATAATAATATTATATAATATATATATATTATTAATTATATTATATATATTATTATATATTATATTATATGTAGTAATATAATATCGGGAAGCCTATACCGAGTTTTGAAAAACACTCTCTTTCTCCTATTTGATTTATTCGCATAAACTGGGCAAACTTTTCATCCTTTATCTTTTCCCTTATCTTATCTACTTTTTTTTGTTTTTTTTTTTTTGTATCATTGTAAAAGAGAACGATTTATATTTATTACCAATGAATAATAATTTGTCACAATTCGCAAAGAGAAAGAGAGCGTATGCGTATTGAGACAACACCTAGCATTACCATGAATTTTTTTTTTTTTTTTTTTTTTTTTTTTCATTTTTTTTACATTGTCATAAACGGTACGTTGATACAGACACAGATAAAACGGCATTGCAAAACATCGAGGCTTTTTAACACGCGAAACAAATTTTGTAGAGATACACAGAGGATAAATAAAATGGAAGAGAATAATACAGGGGGTTGATATATTATTACTTTGTTACGAGTAACTAGCGCAACTTTTATTTTTTTTTACTTATCTTTTTTTCAATATTCAACTTAGACATTAAAAAAAAAAAAAAAAAGAAACAAGAAAAACGCGATTGCACTGCTACGTTTTTTTTCTTCTTGTTGTTGTTCTTGTTGTTGGTCCAATCCGACAAAAATGGGACACGAGTTATTGTTAAAAGTAAAAATATAAAATAAAATAAAATAAAAATTTTCGTACGTGTAGAAGGGTGGTTATTTGAAAAAATTATTAAACAATATTCTCGTGCAAATAGTCGAATCCTTTTTTTTTATTTTTACAAAGGGCCTACCTCCCCTTTCCTAGTTAGGTTCGAGTTTATCAATGAAAGTACAACACTGGACACACTTGAACAAATGAACCATTTGATTTTTATTGATTACGAAAAATAATTCTATATTTCGAGATCAAATGAAATCAAATGAAAATGATGAAAGCGGGGGGAAGAAAATAAAAAGAAAATTATACACCTCGTTGTTTTCATTTGTCTCAGATCATTCTCAACCTGGTCGATCGTAAATATTTCTTCCAAAAAAAAAAAAAAAAAAAAAAAAAAAAAATAGGAAGTAAACGATGGTCAATCGAAATTGGGTAAAAACCCATGTGTGAGAAAATTCGATAGATATATATTAATAATAGAAAAAGATAGCATGAAATTGACAGACACAGAATAAACTTTAGGGGGGAAAGTAAAGGGTTTGAAAAAGATGGGTTATGGGAAAGGGTATATATATGTGATTATGCGAATCCTAGACCTAGATCGAGATTGAATTAATTTCCTAATTTATTATTAGGAAAAAAAAATCAAATATATGAAATCTAGTATTTATATAATATATACTGAAAAAAAAGGAATAAATGAATGGTGTTTTTTTTTATTTTTTTTTATGGGATATGATCGTGTTACCTCTCCTTCCGCTCTCTTCTTCTCGAGTTCCTTCTGCTTTGCATGTTCCTCGGCGATGCGAGCCTCGATCGCTGTCAGGGACTCCCGCGTGAACGGACGGAACAAACTTCTTTCTTCCTCTGTTATAGAGTCAGACTCTTCGGACATTGTCTAGGCTACGCACAGCTTCCTGCCACCTTCCTGCAGGTAGATTAATATTAATAATAACGAATAACGAGATAATTACTATGACAATTCATAAACAATTCTAAAATTTAATAGCTGACAATTAAATAATAAATGATCATGTGCATATAAATCATACTTCAAATAATAATTAGAAAATATTTAGAAAATTTATAATTTTATTAATAATAATTAATATTTTCTTGTAAGGGGATTATTAACGAAATAAGAGAATAAAATTATTTTGTTTTAATTGTAATGTGTGACAAAGAGAAATTTGAATAAGCATAGATGAGACAGTGATTGTTTATTTAAATACTGTTCAATTTAGATTACTCACTTTTGATCGGTGCTAACAGTTCCTGAAGTGTCGTGTGTGCTCGTCCCACGCAAATGCAGGAGAAGAGTAATAATAATAAAGAGTCGATTGATGCTGTTGCTTTTGCTGCTGTTTCTGCTGCTGCTGCTGCTGCTGCTCTTGTTGTTGTTGTTGCTGTTGCTTCTGTTGCTGACAATTGTCTTGATTCCAGGGCCGGTGATTCCTCAGCGTCGATTCGTCGGAACACCTCCTCGTCCCGTAGATAAGATTATACGACGCCGTTACGTTTAATCGGACGGATAAAAACGCACCTTTTTGCAGCACTGAATTTAATAAGACTGCCGGCAATTTATCGGCAATCGGATTCTCGCACTTACAGCGAAATTTCCCTCTAATCTCTTTAATTATTTTCACGATAATATCGATGCACTTCTTGTTACTTGTTTTCTTACGAAACTCGTTACCACTCTTGTTGTTACTGTTGTTACTGTGACTGTTACTGGTAGTGGTGGTGGTGTTGGTGGTAGTGTTGGTAATGCAAATATCGTTTCTTCTTCTTTTGCTGCTACTGGTACTGCTGTTACCGTTGCTGCTTCTGCTTCTGCTGCTGCTGATGTTGCTGTTACTGTTACTTTTACTTTTGCTACTGCTGCTGATACTACCTGAATCTCGTTCCGACGAAATGGCCACGAGAAATGACGAACGCGCTGCAGCAGTGCGTGCTATGTCGGGGACCGTCCAACGCGAACCAAGATTTTTCATGTCCGACCTGTATATTATAATCAACTAATTTATTTCATTTATTTATTTATTTATTCATTTTGGATTATTCAATGGGGAAACTATTATTGTGTTTATTATTTGTACGCCATGTGACTATCAATGTTACGAAAGTTCTACTCGAAAAGTTAGTTTGAAGTTCTTGAGTCTAATCTTTCTCCGAAGACGTTCACCTATACATTAACATAAAATATAGCAAAATACACGTACATATATGTGTATATATAGATAGATAGATAGATATATGAATTATTCAAAAGGTAATGCAGTTAAATTCAGATAAATAAAACTAAAGAACATATTAATGTTTTACTAATACAAATTGGTTTGAAATATTTATGATATTTAAATTTGATCCAAAAAAACAATATATATAATATATATTTATATTATATATTATATAGTATAATATATTTATATTATATATTTATATTTTATATTATAAAGTATATGTTTTTTTGTTTTTCCTATTTGAAAAAGTAGACTTGCATTGGCTAACATTGGCTTCTTAAATTCGATTGGAAATTTGGAATTAGAATCGATTAGATTGTTCGTGTGTTGATTTTTAAATCCAAATAAATTGTCAACTCGTTGTTGTTGTTTTTTTTTCTTTCTCGAAATCAATTTGAATAACAACGAAGCCGAAATAGCATGGCGAAAGTTAGCGTATGGCGATGTTAACGAAACACGTTCGGTGCTTGGAAACATTGATTTTCCCGCGAAACCCACTGAGAGAGAAAGAAAGAGAAGGAAAGAAAGAAAGAGAGAGAAAGAGAAACTGCAGTCTCGTGAGTCTCGCTAACGAACTTTTTTCATTAATATTCGGTCGGGATAAGCTAAAGAGAATATTTCTGCCGTGATCATCATAACGACCGTTTCATTTATATATTTCAACATTAAAAAAGAAAAAGAAGAAGAAAAAAAAAAAGAGAAAATATATACAACAGACCCTTGGTATAAATAAAATTGAAATAATTCGATATTTTCCAATACCAATTTTTTACACGATAAATACGTGTGTGTGTGTGTGTATGCATATTTATATACACGTAAGAAAAATAATTTCGATCGATTTTTATCGGCACACGACGATAGATACGTGTTGGTGTTTTTTTTCTTTCCCTCATTTTTTTTTTTTTTTCTGTCCTACCAATTATTTTTTTTTTTTTTTCTCTTTTTTTTTTTTTTGCAAATGTATATACTCACGTGTGAATGAAGCGACGGGTGCGATCAATCCGTTATCCGAAATAACATAGTCTGCTCTTCGTGTCGGTCGATCCTTATCTGCAACAGAAACGAGGACAGTGGGTTAAAATGCTGACACACCCCGTTCCTCCCGGATACGTCCGCATCTAACGGCCATCTTTCTCCCGCGCGAATCGTCAATTATTTTTTTTACTATTTTCAAAACCACGCGGTTCACTTTGATCTTATTTTTCTTCTTCTTCTACTTCTTCTTTTTTTTTCTAACTCGATAGGAAATTTTTCTTCCTTTACAAATTCCAATTTGTATCTTACTTTGTATCGTTTAATTGTTATATTATTTTTGTACCTCCCTTCCCCCTGCCATTCGATTTAAATTGAATGATTGTCTCTCTCTCTGAAACAATTGTTTTAATTTTCATTATTCCTATGCATTTTCTCGTTTATTTGCGACTCTAATCTTTCGCAATCGCAAAATAAATTGAATTAACTTTTTGTTTGTCTTCTTCTTCTTATTCTTTTCGATGGTCGTGTTACAAATATAAATTGATAGAAAAAGAAAACGAGAAACTTTAATTATTGCATTGACGTTTATAATTCTTTTGGTATATAAATAAAAAAAAATAAAATAAAATAAAGAAAAAAGTTGGGGTAAGCGTGAAATGGAATAAAAAATTGTGCACGTTAGCGAGAAATGGAACGAAAAAAAAGAAGAAGAAGAAAAAAAACGTCATGATTAATTATCAAGGCAAGAGAGAGAAGTGTTTCGTTCGATTTGTCATGCAAACGGTAGAACAAATAATTGCCTTCTTTACCGTGTCGCTCGATACCATTCAAGAATCATGGAAACTTTTCTACTTTCGCAAAAGTAGCATGAAACGAACGAACGAACGAACCGTTCCCATGTTTACCGAGCAAGCAATACAGTAGAATCTCGATCGTTCATGTTAATGGCAAAGGTAGCTAATCGGATAATCCACTTTTCTGATAAACTTTCTTCCTTATTTCACGATAGGAGTTGATAACAAAAAAAAATAAAAAAAATACTCTTCGATATGATTTTTTAAGAACGAACCACGTAAAAGAAATTAACTTTTATTACCAAAAAAAAAGAAATCCCATAGATAAAATATTTCATTTCTATTTTATCTTCTTATATTTTTTTTTTTTACTAATTTTCATGTGGTGTATTGTAGTATTATCAATAATAATATTTTAATCGCGTATTTTGAATGTGTTTTTTTGGTGGGTTGTTTGCGTTGGTAAAACAAAAGAAATAAAAAAGAAAAAAAAAATAAAGAAAAAAATTATGTTATTCGCGACGCGCAAGAAAGGGTTGTTCTAGATTAAAAACTTGACGACCTTGTGCATTCAGGCGACCCACTTGGGCACGACGAACAGGTACCTACAACCGCATTAACATAGAATCGACTGTCCACGAGGGTAAACCATCTATTACAGGTGCATCGTCAACACACCTTTGCAATTCCCCTATCTATCTAAACGTTTCGATGAATCTAACAATATACAGAATAATAGAAAAAATAAAACCAACATTATATTATATATATATATATGTATTTTAAGATATATGATTATCATCAACACCATTCGAATAGAAAACAAACAAAAAAACAAATTACTTATATAAAAAATAATTCTTTTTCAAATTAATTAAATTCAAATGGAACATTGATCATACAAACTATCAAATTAAAATTCTACGTTAATTCAGTCAATGTTTTTCCATTCGTTTTATTTGTTAATGTCATAATGAATAATTGTAGAAAAAAAAAATTACAGAAAAGTAGGTCGTCAAGATGAAGAAGAAAAAGTAATCATTTCGATCATAATAATTTCGATTTAAAATACATATACATATATATATATATATATCTTGTTTTAACCCATAGAAAAATAAAAAGATAAATATGGAAAGAAAGTAATGGTGGTAAGTCTCGAACACGAGCTAGTCGAGGTAAGGTGTCGGTGGTCTTTGACCGAGTTTCACGCGGTCGATCATATTCCGAACGAAACTCGGTCACACGTTTATGCATCGGCATCGTCCTCGTCCTCGTCCTCGTCCTCATCCTCATCGTCGTCGTCGTAGTCGTCGTTGTAGTCGTTGTTGGTGACGATGGCGGCGTCCCGGCGCCAAAGAAAATCCCACAACGACACGAATACTACCCTCAACTTACCCCTGAACCTACCCTTAAACGTTCCCCTTCTATGCAACACCGTAGAAAAAAAATGAAAACTTAAAAAAAATAGATGAAACAATAGGAAAAGGTTTTTCTATTCAATATAAAACGAAAACACACGATTGGTTACGAATTATACTACTACTATTTACTGTCAAACACATACATCTTTCATCTTCAACTTCACCCTTTTTACTACCCCCTGTTTTCTTCATATTACTACTTTTATTACTACTACTAGTATTATTATTACTAATACAGCAACAGCAGCAGCCTTCTCATCGCGTCTTCCTCTTCCTCTTCCTCTTCCTCTTCCTCTTCCTCTTCCTTTTCCTCTCCCTCTCCTGTCCACAACTCTGGACGCCTTTTAATTTGATTACTAATCCAATTAGAGTGACATACTCCTAGCTAAGGGAAGAACCACGGCACGAGTACCCTTTCGCCCAGGGACCCATCGTCTTTGTTTTTAAGTCGTAGTCGTTGCTTGTAAAAATATTTCCAAAAAGTGTTTCTCCTTATTCGTTTTACGCCTATTTATTTTTTTTTTTCATCCGTATCTTTCTTTCTTTCTTTCTTTTTTTTTTTTTTCTCACTTTGCACCCTCTCGTACTTTTTTATTTTTTATTTTATATTTCTTTATGATAATGTAGAATTACGAATGAAATTACGAGAGACCTACTACTCGTTAAATAATATAATAATAAACTTTGAAGTAAATAAAAATAGCAACATCACTTATGTTATATTATACAAAGAATATTTGAATAATAATATTATATTAAAACAATTTTGTTCGAAATGTAAAAATCATTCTTTGTTATTTCGATATTTTAATCGGATCGCGTTACGTGTTATATACACACGTAAATTAATTTTAATATTGAATATAATACATTTTTTAAGTAGAAAATTACAAAAAAGAAATAACAAATGCAACTAATTTAAGACTGATCTTTATCCCCGAGGGAATTACAAAATTTCAATCCTTGTTTCTTTATCCTGTATTTTTTTTTCTTCATTTTTATTCGACTATCTCGAAGAGGATGAGAGATGAAACTCTCTTTCGTATATAGAAGAAAGAAAATATAATAGAAAAAAGAAAAATAAAAATGGGGAGAAAAAAGTAATAAGAAAATCGAGAATGTGCGGGCGTGTGTGCATATATACATATACGTGTCTATGCACACACACACACATACACACACACGTATAATACGTTGCGACGGAAAAAGGAGGTCGCTTGAGGTAGCAAACTAGCGAGCCACGCGTTTACGATCGAATAGGTATATAAGTATAACATAGCTTAAATATATATATATATATATACCTTTTCACATATGTAGGTAACTTTAAATAAGTTCGAATACTTTGATGGAAAATGATTTAACGAATTTCTGTACGCATCAGATGTTGTGAACAATGAAAATGGGAAGAAAAAAGATTACGCATCGAAAATAATTTCCTATCATTGTACAAACATGTAGACATACGTGTATACATACACAGATCATATATATATATATATATATATATATATAGATATAAATAAATATATATGTATATACTTATATAGTACTCTATAAATGTCTTTAGAAAATATTTTATAGAGAAATGCTTTTAAGTACGTTTGCCAGTTTCAATTGTAGACGCGATCGATAAACCGTAAAGACACACACATACACATATGTATATATACATACCAGCATGCATAGATATACATACATATATATATAGATATGTATAAAATCACGATAAATTTCAAGAGAATAATTTGATGTAAAAAAAACTCGAAGAAGTTTCATATAAAAAAAAAAAGAGTCACATAATTACAAAACTCTCATCAAAATTAACAACGATATTCCAAAGGTAAAGATTCTAAATTAATTATTTATTTGTTTATTTTATCTTAAATATATTATATCTAACAAAAATATTGTTCAATATAGAAAAAATAACGTGTTACTCTTTTTTTTAAGGGTTTAATAAAATTTAGTTAGACAAAACTATCGAAAAGAGTTTGGCATTAGGATTAATAATATGGGGGATGATGAGGAGGAGGGGGATGGAAGGGGGTATTCCCCAGTGACCTGTGACCGCCATCTTGGAATGGATGGAAAGCAGAACGGACGGTGGCTCCACTGGAAACCACCGGTGAAGAAAATCTATCCCCTTTCCCCTCATCTTCTCTCTCTCTCTCTCTCTCTCTCTCTTTCTTTCTCGAATGATATGGCGCGGCGGCGGCTCGACGCCGACGCCGACGTCGCATGACGTCACGAATCAGGCCGGGTACGTTGCGGAAAAACGTTGCCATGACGACGAACCACTGACGCTACCGTCCCCCCTCCTCCTACTTTCTTCCACCCCCTTACTTCTACTCTTCCTCTTTCATCGTTGTACAAGTAAAACCATCACTACTACTACTACCACCCACCACCACCACCATTACTACTACAAACCACCATTACTATTCATATGTCTCGACGTTACGTCTAATCTCTCTTATCGAGAATTTTCAATGACGAAGGAAGGGAAAGGGTAGAGAAGGGAAAAGGGTTGGAAAGGGTCCCTCATGTTGAAAAAATATGTATCATCTTGTCGTTGATCGATTATGTTTTTTTTTTGTCAAAAGTATATCCCTTTTTCTTTTAAACTGAAAGATTGAGAGAGAGAGAGAAAGGGGGGGGGAGAGAAAAATTAATGTAAGTTATATATGTAAGGGATGAAATAATAGAAAGAATTTGTTCATAGGTAATATTAATTCATGTGACACGTGAAATACTTTTGATCGATCTAATATATATATATATATATATATATATATATATATATATTGTATATTATAAAGAAAGAAAGAGAGAAAGAATGATAGTGAAGAGAGGGGGTGGGGAGAGGAAGTGGTAATGCATTCTGATCGTGGTTACTGTTAATTGTCCGACACGAAATTGACTTGTACTACTTAGACAACGTTATTCGTGACGAATCGTACGATATTTTTCCCCTTTTTCATGCCTTGCTTTTTTTTATTCAATATAATTTACTTTTTTTTTTTCTCTCTCTCTCTATGGATTATTATAACATATTTACGAGAATGATAAGTATTTCAGAAAGCTATGATAAAAAAGAAATAAAAAAAACATTACGAATATTATGTCATTTCTATAAAACATCCCTTAATGTTTCTGTGTTCTTTGAGCGAACCAACCAACTAACCAACTGACCTCCAATCCTATTATAATCCATGCCTGGTTTCACTGATATAATTCTGATTAGAATTTCAACGTTTACGAGATTATAATGTTGCATATGCAACATTTAACGTTTTACCGAAAATAGGAAAAGAGATTATTTACAATCCCTGGTTCGTGGTTTATAACAATGATATTCGTTGTGTCCGACATAACACGAATTAAAACCGATCTAGCCCCTTCCCCCACCACAATCCACTCCACCTCACCCCACTTGACGCATTGCTGAAATCTACCAATCGTTGCAACCAAATCTATATTGTCAAACAAACAAACACAAACGAGAAAAGAAATATTAAATATAATTATAAAATATTTACATATATTCTCGTCGCGATGGTGTATATATATTTAATTCGATTGTAAAAATAATGAAAATATATATTTAACACGCAAAAATATATAATATGTAAATTTATAATCATATTCATTTTCAATATGAAATTGTTTTAATCGATCTTTATATGTAAACTCTCTAATCACCGATAAAATTTGCATTAAATTTATTTAACAATACATATATAAACGTAACAAAAACAATAGCGATAAATAAAAGAAAATCTAGTTATATTATGATGATCGATTATTAAATGAATAAAAGCAAATCGAGATAGAGAACAACACAACAGAAAACAATTAAGATTTGTTCGAGTGTGTAAAAGGGGGAAAAAAACTTATTGAGAAGATTAGCCTAGTTTGAAGTGTATAGTCGAAATCGCGTAAGTTCTTTTTTCTTTTCTTTTCTTTTCTATTCTATTCTTTTTGGTGGAAGGAGGGGAGGGGGTGGTTCTTTTTCGTACGTGAATAATCGATCGCGTTAATTCTCTCTTATTCGTTCGAAAAGTACATGAGTACTCGTCCCGGTACACTTGTACTCAAAAGTCAGTACCAAAGCAAGCATGGATAACACCTGTTGCTCCCCTTCGTTTGTTCCTTCATTCCATCGTCCATCCATCCATCCGTCCATCCATCCGTCCATAACTTTGTCCTTTCATGGTTGGCCCTTTAAACCCACCCCTCAACCCAACTACCATACAAACAATTCTTACTTCCAGACCCTTCTTATTTGTTTCCTAACCTTTGTCACGAGAAACCCCCATTAATTCTGATCATTGTAACGAGAGAAATAAAAGGAATGGAAAAAATATTAGGGGACGAGTAAAATGAAAATGAAATTGGTTGACAAGTTGTAGTACATTAATCGTATGGGATTATAAATGTAATGTGATTGATAGATAGAAACTATAATGTAAATCGATTCCCTTTAATTATTGTTTTTGTTATAAAGGGTATATATAATAATAATTCAAGAATAATTATATAATTATTGAAGAATCAAAAAAGAAAATATAATATACGTGTATTATTTTCGAGGTTGTGTTAAATAGAAAAAATACGATAAAGAGGAGGAAAAGGAAGAGGAGGAAGAAGAAGAAGAAGATT
Source organism: Polistes canadensis (assembly GCF_001313835.1). Classification (NCBI taxonomy): domain Eukaryota; kingdom Metazoa; phylum Arthropoda; class Insecta; order Hymenoptera; family Vespidae; genus Polistes; species Polistes canadensis. The sequence continues at coordinate 63,626 of NW_014569712.1, forward strand.
GGAAAGGAATATTCGAGTCAGTGGAACACAGGCAACGAGCCAAATCCTTTGCACTGCCAACGTCAAATCCCCCGTAAGCTTTTTTTTCTTTTTTCTTATCTACTTAATCAAGGAGCAAACGAATAAAACAAATATATGATTAAAAATGGACAAACGTTTAACCCGATTTAATATTATGACGATTAAATTAAATTATGCGAAATTAATGAATGCAACTTGTATCAATAATTCCCGTCATTCATATTAATATATTTTTGTAAATCATTAAAATAAACTATAACACAATGGACATTGAATTGATTTATATATATATATACACGTAAGATCTATAAATATATTCACATCAACGTGTGGATAAAAAGAATGAATTGGAAGATACGTTCGTACGTCATAGTTAAAGGGAGGATGATGTTCGTGCGAGAGTTTCTTCAGGACAACCAGGACTGGCGTAAATCGGTCCTCGCGACCTTTGACATTACGTGCGAACAAACGATCATTTATTTACCAAAGAGGATAAATTTACTAACTTCTGCGAATAAAAAATAGTCACCGTAAAGAAAGAGAGAGACACACGTATATACATAAACGCATGCAGAAAGAGACTAATACATAGTATGTGTATAATATAAAATTGATTTTTACTTAAACCTGATTTCAATAATACACGAACGACTCTCCCCTTAAAAAATAAATTATCTATGCATGTCTATCGTTATTTCACGTAAGAGAAATATAACGAGTATAACAAAAGGGAATTTTTAAGTAGTATAGGTCGACCATTAAACGCACGGCTCCAATGCGACATCGACATGCACACACGTTCTACTTAAAAACAAAAAAGTATCTAACAAAAAATTAAATCTTCAATGTGATAATAAATGTTTAATCACAATGTTACCATGATTGTTGGTAAATAATTGTTTATAAAAATATGATAATAATCGTACGAGTATATATTGTTAAGTACATGCAATAGATTCTATCCGTCAAGAGGAGGGAGGAGTGGACAATGAAATTGATGAACTTTCGCAAAAAAAGAAGAAATAGAAAGAGAAAGAGAGAGGATGGGAGAGAAGGGGAGAGAAAGAGACAGGCACACGTTATGGTATCACGCCTCTTATTCTCTTGGAAACTTTCCAAAACAAGCTCGTCGAATCGGTAACTCGGTCGCATTTAAAAAAAACGCGTGTCCTTCCTATATAATATATTATCTGAAAATAATCCTTAAATAAAAAGATAAGAGAAAGAGAGAGAATAAATAATCGAATATTCCGATTGAAACGTGTCCGAGAATTGTGTTTTCAGAGTTATACGGAAAACCCTTAGAGAAAGAAGAAAAAAAAGATCCTCGAGAACGGTCTGGACTTCGTCGTAGTCTGTTGGAAAGAGAGAGAAAAAGATAGAGAGAAATGTGAAGAGAAATAAAGAGAGAGAAAGAGAGAGAGAGAGAAAGAGAGAGAGAGGTGGGTGATCGATATCGTCGTCGTTAGACGTTCAAGCAAATCGTGCACGGTCCGTATCGATCGTGCAATTTTCGCGCGAAGGAAGGTCACCGAGAGCGAGAAACGAGCACGCAACTTGCGCGTATAATATTCGCTTGGGAAGTCATTTTTTTATTTTCATAAAAAGAAAGAAAGACAGAGAGAGAGAGGGAGAAAAATAAATTAAATGAATACTAAAAAGTATATCGGGAAATGAAAATAAACATTTTCGTGCTACGATTGTATAGAAGAAGAAAAATATTAAAAAAAAAGAAACTAATGTTTGTTCGATCTGGTAAGCTTCAACATTAAAGTCGATCGATATATCGCAGTGTCTCTTTTACGCGAGTGGCGCCTCATGCGATTCGATCGCGCGGGTTCTACTCGAATAAAAAGATGACTTTCTTTTTTCCACTTCTCTCTTTCTTTCTCTCTTGTGTTTCTCAAACAGGCGTGCTCTTCTTCGAAGAGTCATGCTTTTTTCATAGAACCCTTTTCCATCTCTTTCTCTCGGTTTTTCCTTTCCAAATGTTCGTCTGTTTTTCTTTTATTTCATTTCATTATTTAAACACACCTATTTTTGCACGAGAAACACAAAGCTAAAAAAACCAGAGAAATATGTGTGACCGTAGTAACACGAAGAAGTAGTAGAAGAAGAAGAAGGTTGCCACCGTGTTACTTAAAAGTAGTATAGAGTGGCATAATGTCGCCACTGTCGCAAGGAGAACAGCCGCGCCGCCCTACACCACGCGGCTTGACTACTTCCCCTTACTGAGTCTGACCACACTTGGACGCTACTACTTCAAGTGGTAGAATCAATGACTGAGGGGTTTGCATGCAGATGGGATTTACACGCATCCAATAGACAAATATACAAGATTTCTAACTAACATTAGATAGATAGATAGAGAGAGAGAGAGAGAGAGAGAGAGACATTTAAATGGCACACTTACGATCGGAAGATTATTAGCCCTTTTTTTTCATCCCTTCTTTCTTTTTTTTTATCGAAAATTATAATATATACGTACGAGTATATATATATATATCTATGTATGTATGTATGTCATGAGAGAGAGAAAGAGAGAGAGAAAAGAAATAGATATGCACGTACACGCACAACGTGGACAAATATAAATATGCACACTGCGGATATCGTGCGTTCCCTTTTTTTTATTCTTTCATATATACCCCTATACTCTCTCTCTTTTTCTTTATCTTTTTCTCTCTTCTTTTTCTTGCTCTCGTTTCCTCTGGCAGAGAAAAATAAATGCGATATAGTTAAAGCACAGAACCAAATTACGACGATGCACTAAAAACCTTTTTCTTTCTATCTCTTATAAATTCTCACTGACACACTGTAAACTTCCTAACTAAGTTCTCTTTCTAATAATTTCCTATCACCTCAATCTCTTCTTTCAATATTCCTTCCCCACTTTATATATATATATATTATATTTCGCATTTAAAATGCAATTTTTGTAAATGCATTTCTCTTTACGTACCGACTTTGGCTTTAGGGTTACACTGTCTTCCTCTGTTTCCTCCCCCAAGCACACTCTTGTACTCCTACTTGCACCTCCTCTTCCTCTTCTTCCTCTTCTTTTTCTTCTTCTTCTTCTTCTTCTTCTTTTCCAACAAATCCTCCTCTTCCTCCTCTTCCAATTCCTTCAAGAGCTCCGTTCTTTTTCCTCTGTGTTCAGGACAGCGGCAAGAAGGACCCGCCCCGTGTTGCGCTACACGAACGTGTAATGAATGAACAGTGCGTAAAACTTGCTCTGCGACAACATCATTCGGCCTGCCGTTATCGGTAACACTTTGGCAGGAGCCACGCCGTCGTCATTTTTGATTAATTTAACCGTTGTTTCGCGATAATACCGTAATAAACGGGCGCGCGCGAGCGTCCCAACCAACCAGCCGGAATTGATCGCGCGTTGCTGCGCGCGATAGTGGTGGTGGTACTGCTGGTAATAGTAGTAGTAGTAGTAGTGCTGCTGCTGCTGGTAATAGTAGTGGTGATGGTGGTCCCTTTTTCTTTATTTCTTTCTTTGATTTCGAGGACGAAAAGAAAATGATAGAAGAAGAGGCCCGCTAGCCTCGACGTCGTCGTCGAGGACGACGACGGTTGGACGACGACGACGATGGCAGCAGGACGTTGTGGTGGTAGTGGTGCCGATGTGACAAAATAATAAGTTCCTTTGTAGTAGTAGTAGTAGGGTCGACGACGATTACGTGCTTATGACGAAGACGTTGCTGCTGCTGCTGTGATGGTGGTGGTGGTGGTGGTGATGGCGGTGATGTGTAGGTGATGGAGATTCGTAGTATTAGTGATAATAGTGGTGGTGGTACTGCTGCTGTTGCTGCTGCTGCTATTGGTGGTGGTGGTGGTGGTGGTAGTGATTGTGTTAATGATGCCGCTGCTGGTGGCCGCGCCGACGAGGATCGCACCGAGGATCGCGACGAGGATCGCGACGAGGATCGCAACGAGGATCGCAACGAGGATCGCAACGAGGATCGCACCGAGGACGACAAGGGCGAAGGGTGGTGGGAGCGAAGGGTAGGACGCGCGGTTCGCCCGCTCTAGCCGCACTGCCCTACGTCAGACCGTCTCCTCCGTCGGACCTCCTCCTCCTTCTCCTCCACCTCCTCTCCTTCTCTCCTCCACTTGTTCCACCTCCACCTCTTCCACCACTTCCTCCTCCGCCTCCTCCACCGCCGCCGCCGCCTTCGCCGCCTTCTCCCCCTCCACCACTCGCACCCTTCTCCGATACACTTTTTATTTTCTCTAGACCGAAGTTTCCTTCATAAACGACGACGACGACGAGGACGCACCGATGCTGCTGCTGCTGCTGCTCTCCCTTTGACTCCTTTTCCTTCCTCTTGCACCCCCGCCTCCTTCTATTTGATTCTATCCGGCACATACACGGGCGCGCGCGCGCGCGCTACCTCTATCAACCCTCTCCTTCTCGCACCCTCCCACCCTTATCTATCTATCTTAACTAATTCTTTCTTTTTTTTATATTTCTCTCTCTCTTCTTTTTTGTTTCTACGTTAATCTTGTATTATTCTTCCTCCTCCTCCTCCTCCTTCTCCTCCTCCTCCTCGACCAGCTCCTCCCCGTAATTTAACACAAATACAAAAACGTTCGTCGCTGCTGGTTATCCTTGTTTGTTCGTTCGTTCTTCTTCTTCTTCCCTTTTCTATGTTCAATCGTTCGTTTCTTCTCTCACACCTCTCTCTTTCTCTTTCTCTCTCTCTTTTTGATCTTCCTATCACCCCCCTCTCTCTCTCTCACTCTCTCTCTCTCTCTCTCCACACCACTTGTTTTCGCGACGACGAAAAGCTCGTTCCGGGAGGACTGTCGCGGCACAGACGAAACCAGCGACGCGGACGTTACTGCATCGCCACGCGCCAAACTCGCGCAGCGGATACCACGAGAACTAGTTTCTCGTGGTCGCTACCCCTCTTACTCCCTTCCAATTCCACCCTTTTATAGCCGCACCGTTCGCAACAACCCCCTTCTTCAAACTCGACAACTACCACCACCTACCCTTCCCTGCCTGCCTGCCTGCCTGCCTACCTGCGCTGAGATCTGCTGCTGCTGCTGCTGCTGTTGCTGCTGTTCGAGCTTTTCCAAATCCTCAAAAGCTTTTACCCTTATCTCTCTCTCTCTTTCTCTTTCTCTCATACGCATTCACACTTAATGCTATTACGCATACACAACTTTCCCTTCAATCTTACCAAGCAAATATTCCTCGTGGCCTAGGTTTCCTTCTTCTTCTTCTTCTGCTTCTTTCTATTTCAATTCGGACTTATCACCAAATTTATTCTATTTGTTGTTAACCGATGAAACAAGTAATCGAAGGAAAGGGCGCATCGATACCTCCTCAATGGAGAACTTCAATGAACCAACCGGTGGTGTGCGTCAGCAACTGCTGACCAGCCCCTACGCGTTATGTAAATGATCGATCCTATTTGATAATGTGTCTTTATTATAATTTGTATTAACGCAAGAATATATTGAAAGAGTTAGGTTCTTTTTTTTTTTCTTTTTTTTTTTTTCAAATCAGTCGATTAGATAAAATCATTAATTGATTGATCATGCTCAAAACCTACCCCTCTCCTTCTTTTTTACTATACCACCATGTTTGTGATTTTCCCTCTCTCTATCTTTCCCCCTCTCCCTCTCCCTCTCTCTTTCTTCCTTTTTCACCCTTCAGGATACGTAAGCTCTCGAGCTGTTCACTTCCGTAATACGACGGATCAATGAATGTGTACCCCACCAAACGACAATCCTCACTTCACCTCACCTCTCCTCACCTCACCCACCACCCACCCACCCCTTCCACGAAGCCGGTGGCATCGAGAAACACGGTACCACACCGCGCCACTCTTACTACCTTTACCTGAAAACATTCGGCAAGGATTTTCATACCGTCCTCCTACCATACCCCGGACGTGTTAGTAAGCTCGTCCGCCAACAACCTCCACTCATGTCACCAAGATATCATATGTATGATTCAAAGAAGAAGAAGAAGACACTTCAACGCGATACTCCTAGGGATCTTCTCTAACTTCACCATATTTTATTATTCCTTCTTATTCTCCTCCTGTGCGACATCTTTCGTGACCAATCGATAGTTTTGTGCCATTACGTATCCTAAATTTTTCAACGAAAGAATAAGGACGATTCATATACATTAATAATAACAACTTTTATTTTCATTCATATATTTTTCTTTTTCTTTTCTTTTATTTTATTTTATTTTCGCATCGAGTGTTGCAACGAAACAACAAAATTTCGTACGAAATTTCATTTCGAAAGATTCACCCCTCGCGATTAATAAAACTTTATCTCTCATACGTCATTTGTATAACATATATTTTTTTAATCGAATAAATGTATTTTGTTTTGTTTTTTTTTTTGTACTTTTTTTTATTTTGTATAAAATCAGCTTATGATAATCAAACAAATTTTGTAATAAAATGGGGAAAAGAAAATCATATTTGTCCCATGTGTGTGCGTGGAACATTATTATAAAAGGGACGGGTAAAAGTCTCCTAACATTTAATCGATGCCTTTCTCTCTCTCTCTCTCTCTTACTCTTTCTCTCGTCACTCGGCCGTGCAACTACGCGTTCGTGTAAAAATATCCATATAAACTTGTTGTTTGTTCGTGTGCTTGTGTGCATAATTGCAGAGAGAATATCTCGGCTTCGGTTGTTCTCATCGGTGGTACAGTTAGAAATTCTTATAACTATATATACATATATATATATACATATATATATACATATATATATATATATATTTCTATATACATATACATATATATTATATATGTATAGTTATATAAAATAAGTACATAGAAAATATATATATATACATATATATATACATATACATAAATGCACATGATATGTCTGTTGTATCTATATGTACATCCGTCATGTTTAGTCTAGATGGCCTGATTTCGGGCTGACCTTATTATTTGCTCTCATCGATTTAAATAAGTGTCAGTGTGTCGCTTGGACATGTTACGAATATACGCATACAATGCAGCTAGGAACATAATGACAACAGGAAGACCGAGTCCGATCGAAATGATTAGGATTACTAAATAGGATAACTGCTCGTCCGGTGGTGTCCCATATCCAATGATGAATGTCCTACAACGATAACAATTATTAACTTCAATGTTTTTTTCTTTTTCTTTTTCTTTTTTAATAAATCTATTAATTTGTACAAATTTCGTGTGTATAATCTTACCAGGTCGTGTAATTGGTACTCTTATAAAATCCATCATCCTTTGATCCAAATGAGATCAAGATTGTTTGCACCAAAACATCTTTAACATCCTGACCGTAATAACCATAAAGCATAGAATTCTTAATAGCAGCAACACGATCGTTTACTTTAAATGGTGGATATTGTACAATTTCTGTCGAACTACTTATACTTCGTGATGTAGATAAATAAGAAACTGGTCTCCATTGCAAATATGCACAATTCTGTTGCGTTTCGTTACTTCTATTGAATCCAGGTGTTCTCACTTCTACCACCTATCAAGTCAAAATATAAATCAAATCAATTGTGTTGTATATATCCAATTGCAAATAGAATTAGTTTTGAATATATCTAATTGGTTACCTCGAATATACCCGGTGTATGTTCGTCATCGAGATTCTTTTTAGGATCAATGATCATCAGTTTATCAGGATTACCACCATCAACGATCATCAATTCAATGGCGAATCTGCTACTGCTAAAAGTTTCGTTTGTTTCTATTTTGTCGAGAATTAAATCAACCAGCATGGAATTTTCTGTGTGCAACATGTGAGGAATTGAATCCGTGTGTTCCAAGAAGTAATATCCTTTTAACTGAAAGAAAGAAAAATTATAAATACAAATAAATCGTTATATTGTTTATCCATCCATTTGATAAACGAATACGATACAAAATCCACATTTTATTTGCCATTGCAATTAACGTAATTACTTATCGAAAACGAATTATTATTTTAGAAATATCAAAATATTATTTACCGATGCTTTTATACTCCCGCGTCTGGTGATATTCGTAGTTGTATCATTGTAAAAATTAGCTTCCATGTTTAAACCGAAGGAATCACCGTTCATCGTAAATGATTTGCGAGACCAAACAAATGATTCTGATTTTAATACGTTTATATTCTTTGTATTGGCATAATTGATCACCGCCGTATTATTAACGTCATTGAATTCGATTATCTGTAAAATAAAACAAATGGAAAATATATTAATAATGAATTTCTCTAATTATTTTGTTACAAGAAATAAATATTGAAAAATAAATGAATGTGAATATAAGTGAAGGATAAAATACCAACCTTATTTATCACTATACCGATCGTGTAAATTGGATTATCCGAAAATACAATGGAATGATTTTTTTTCAATGCAAAATCTTCGCAAGTGATATTCAATGTCGTAGGAAGTGACGTAAGCGCCATTAATATCGATGGTTTACCGCCAAAATCCCAAATATAATGTAGAGTATTGTTTAATCCGTCTGCTCTCAAATACATCGTGGTCCAATTTGTATTGTTGCATTTTTCCTCGTAATGTAACTGAGAACAATGAGCTTAAATTATAACAATTTTATCGATCGTTCATAAGTTTTCTTGAATTTAAACAGAATTTATATTTCCATGTTTAAACAATAGAGAGATCGACAAGAATTCAAACATTTTTTTAGAAAGATTTTCATTCATTCGTTTTAAATATAGCAAATAATGAATCCACGTGATTATTAAATCCTTGGTCACGAACATTTCATTACAATAAATTGTTGCAAAGTGTAGATATGTATTAAAAAAAAAATAATATCGATCGCGAGAAGAAGACCTTCAACAACGTCAATGAACAAATGGCGCATTTCGTAATTCTTATGAAACACGTATTGTCTTTTTACCGCAGCTGTTTTATAAAAATAAACAATTATACATATTATTACATATCAATTATTATTGAACTTATACGCGCGTCATACGAAATATGAAATACGATGTAAAACTAATTACGAACGTACACATCGATAAATAAATCAAAGAGAGGGGATAAATGTACTTTAAGGACCAATAGAAAATGGCGAGCAGAATAAAACGCGGCCTTTCGAATTTCTTAACAAAGAACGTATCGTTTTTATTATCAAAAAGTAAAAGCATATGCATAAGAATGATCAATAATGTTAATTTGAATTTGAATTAATATAATTTGTATAAACATATTTGTGGTGACGAATTTCTTATCTGCTGGTTGGTAATTAAATTGAATGACGTAATTTAGATTAGATTAACAATTGTAATTTATAATGTTAAAGATACAACAGCATGTGTATAATATCAATTAACAAACTCGAACGATTATTAAACGTTAGCAAAAAAAGAAAGAGTAAAGGTTATGATATATCATAATTTTAAGAATAATAATTCGAACAATGGAAATTAAAAGAAACAAAAAATAAATCATCTAATGAAAAATATTAGAAATAATAACAGGGGGTCAAAGTCGCAATGAATCATATGAGAACAACCTTTGCTTCCGTGATCAAGTTTCTAAGAATGCTAAGCGACCAACGCTACCCAAATCAGGTTCCAAAGTAGCTTCATAATTTCGTACACATATATAAAACTTCGTTAGGAGAGAAATAAAATCTTTGAAATGTTACATACCGTCCTCTTAATAGGTCCAGCGAGATTCATAGAAATTATTGAAAATAATAGGAACAGATATATTAACGAAACCTGAGACATGACTTATTAATGTAAAAAACTAACAACGATACGATATGAACACAGTAAAACGTTAACAATAACAGACCAACATCAAGGCAATAAGAAACTGAGGCGAGATTACGTTTGAAGCGACGCACGATCAAATCTATTTTAACGTTTCGTTCTACAACTAATAAAGGCATCTTGCACTTTGCTAGTTTTGATAAAACAGATCCCATGGTTTAATTTATCGACCGAGATTCGATGGTAAAGTAGGTCGCGCGAGTACCCTACTTACCGACTAAGTTCAACCAAAAATTCATAACAGTTCAAGCGAATTTTGATAGATGGCGGGAGCTGTCCGATCGTCCATTTTTCTTTTTTCATTTATCACATACGAAACCGATAAAAATTAAATAAACATTTAATAATATGCGAAGTTTGTTCGCGATTTATTTTAGTTTTAAAAAATACTTGCGAATTTATAAAAAGGATATTTTAATCGAATAAAAAAATTGAATTAGTAATTATCTATAAAGTATTAAAGATTTCGTTGAATGTACACAGAGAGACAAATGTTACTCACCAAAATACTTACACACCTTTCGAAGGATCGAGTATATTCGTATATATATAAAAATGATAATATATACTACCAAAAATGAGCGTAGTTTTCTTCGATAGTTTTCACGATTAAATAACCACCACATATAAATATTTTAAACGCCGAGGGACGGAAACTCTTACCCCATTGACAGTCACAATTCGCCAACGGTGGTAGAGTTACCAATTCTCGACGCAGTACGTGTGAGGTCTACATAAAAGAAAAATAGAAAAAAAAAAGTATGGAAGAATTACATATATCCTATCGAAATATTCTCTATAGACAATTATAAAATAACTTAATCTAAGAAAAAAAAATAATAATTAAACAATATGAATTATTATTAATATAACGTAAATGAATATGAAAATAAATAGAGAAAAAGGTGGGGTAGAGGATAAATTCTTTCGAAAGATCGAGATGATGCGATGTTCAAAGACTTTCGTATGATTAATGATCTTTTTCAGGACACCCTGTAGAAGGCATGGAAAGAGAACGTGCAAAAAGAACGTTAAACGTGCAGACTGTGACCTTGACCGAAGCGTTGTCCGCGCGTGAGGCATACGCCGTGTTCGTACAGGACATGTACAGCAAACGTCCCCGACTAAAACGCACCAAGAAGAGACTAAAACGTTCCCTTCTACGACCCTACGTACATATAGACACCCATACGATTACAAATATATGTTTTCTGCAAACGTACCATTATTTGTTTAACGAACGATCAAATAATCCTTTCGCGTTTTCCATTTATTTTTGCCAAAAGAAAAAAAAAAAACAGGAAAAGAACAGAAAAATTAAGCCGAGAGAACAAAATGTATGCAACAAGTGTGGTAGGAATATTTAAAAAAAAAACAAACAATTCTTTCTCCCGCCGAATTTCGATCTACTTTTTTCTCTTTCTTTTTTGGTTTCCTCGTCAAATGGTGGGCGAAAAAAAAAAGAAAAATCAAAATTACCGACACGAAGAGTCATGGACGACAGACAACGAGTTTCTTCGCGACGATGTTCGAATGATACGAGTCAATGCCGAAGGTCGTCGCAGGAAGTCGAGATCCGCGGGAGAACGTCGGCTATCTAACGGGTGGCAAATTGTTTTAAGAATAAAGAAGAAGGAGACCGGCCTTACCTTCATTGTATTCATATGCGAGCAATAATTTCTCTCTCTTTCATTCTTTCTTTCATTCTTTCATTCTTTCATTCTTTCTTTATTTTCCTTAGTCTGTACGATCAAGGCTCTCAAGGTGAGCACTCCCGACGATACCACGAAGGGCAATCGCTTTCCTTTTTTTCTTTATCTTTGATCTAACAATGGCCTTTCTCCTTCCAGACGATCGAATCACAACCTTCGACTTTTAATACCAGATCAAACGTAAAACCAAATTTTTTCTCTTACAGTCACTTTTTGTTTCTCTCTCTCTCTCACTCTCTCTCATATAATTTTTACATTTTTGTAATTTCCTTTCCTTCGAAAATTACTTATTAAATATTGATGATAAGAATAAACAAATAGGACCACATAGAGAAAGAAAGAAAGAAAGAAAGAAAGATAGAATATAGCGAATACGTGACTAGTAGTAAGTGTTATTAATTATCGATGAAGTTTAGAGTTAAACAATTTCACGCAATTGTTGTTTTAGAAAGTCGATCAGTGAAGTTGGTTGAGAGATAAGTAAGGGTAGGGGGATTGTCTACTCTATCCATCAGACGGATGAGCCCCCAAGGTACGTACCGAATGAGAAGAGGCTCCGAAAATGGTGGGGTGGGATGGGTATCGAACACCTTATCGTTTTCTCTATTCTCGATCGACATCATCCACGTGGGGGTCTAAGACACTCAGTTCTCTTACTCTCTCTCTCTCTCTCTCTCCTCTCTCTTTCTTTCTTTTTTTCTCCCTCCCTCTTTCCTCTTTCTTTCTCTCTTGTTACGCACACGTAAAGGCTAACTCAATAATAATAATAATAATAATATATTCTTCTTTCTAATATATATCTTTGTTTTTCGAATGATATTTTCTGTTCATTCGAAATAATTGATTAACACGTATTAATTAAAAATGTCCCGGGCGTAAAATTAGTTGTTGAATTAAAAATCGTCTAAGTTATCGTCTAAGTCGTTGTCTAAGTCGTCGTTGGGTTGCGAGGACGAGCACGATTATCACCGCCTGTCTGCCGGTTCTGGAGGACTGTGGGATCCCCGACTGCAACGTAAGTCGTTTCTCCTACGAACCCGCCCGCCACCACCATAGCTGAGCAGCCACCGAACGGACGAAAAACGGACAAAGAGAGTCTTCTCGTAGCGTATAACTCGCTCGGCCAATGGGAGGACGAATCGGCACGATCACCACGGACCCTCACCGTTCTCGAACGCGCCGCGCTGTTCTTCGAGCAACCGGCTGCTGCTCTTACTCTTGCTTTTGCTTTTGCTTTTGCTGTTGTTGTTCCTGTTGTTGCTTTTACTTTTGCATTTGCTATCGTTGTTGGTGCCGGTGCTGCTGCTAAAGCCGGCCGGCCGGCCGGCTGCTTGCCTGGCTGTCTGTCTGTCTGTCTGTCTGTCTGTTCGTCGTCAAGCAATTTTCTTGCTGATACACTTGCTTAACCGATACATCACCTATTGTCTTCCCAAATTGATCCTTTTTATACTCTATGAAATCGTTACTTAAATCATTCAATACAATTGTAATTTTCTTCTTCTTATTCTTCTTTATTTGTTACTTTCATTTATATTTGTCGTAATATTTATTTTGTTTTTTGTTTTTTGTTGGATAGTTCTAGTTTGAAAACTAGATTCCTAAAAATTTCGTTCATTCTTATCGATAACTTGTCTTCTACTACTTTCTCTATCTTACAACATTATTGGAATTCTCTTGTCGTCTAGTGTGGGTATCACTTATATTACCTGAATACTTTAATATTCTTGCTCTACTGATATTATCTATTGTCTTGTAAATCTTCTTTTTTCTCTTATGACAAAAAAAAGAACTTTTTTTTCGATACAGATGTTATTCATAGTTAATTATACAATGATTCTCAATTTATTCTTATATTTTTGTTTTTTATTCGATAAAACGAGATTGCATAAATGGTTCATGATAATTATAAAAAAAACATTTGAATATTAATTCGTGGAATGTCTTTCTGTTATAAAATTCAGACGCAACCCCTGTAATAATAATAATGATTTAATAGCATTAATCCAGTTTCCAATCAGTATTCTATCATTTAAAGAAAAAGCAGCAAGTGACCTTATCGTCGTAATAACGTAATGTAACGTAACGTAACGTAAGGTAAAGAATTACCTTTTGAAATTCCTTGTTACGGTTAGAGCAGATAGTTCTGCAACGTAGTCAGACATGAAAATCATGGATCACGAGAAAACCAGTCGATGGTATGCGGGGAGAGAACAGCTTTGGCTCGAAGGTAAAAGCTGAGATTCAACGATAGACTCCAAACGCGATTCGCTCCGATAGACATTCGTACTCATTACCGAGGCCCATGAGGCCCCATAAGAGGCTTAGCAGCAGTCCGAGTTATTCGTTGTAGCAGGTGGCGTCTAGAAACACCCAACAGACCTCAGCAATCTATTCGACTCGAATCTTTTTACATCATTTTATTATTTCAGTCATCAAAGAAAAGAAAAAAAAAGAATTAATTGTAACGTTGTATGTGTTATAAATAAATAAATAAAAATAGGAATGCACTCTAGCAATGAAAATTTATTCTGGAAGAGAGAATCGTTAAGAAAACAAAAAAAAAAAGAAGAAGAAAAATTGATGCAATATTCCTCTCGTAAAGGAAAAATGTATGGGGTGATGCGAATGCACCAACCGATGCAACCGATGCAGTTGGACAGGGGACTGCGACACGTACGAGAAGATAGAGAGAAGAGAGAGAGAGAGAGAGAGAGAGGAGGGAAAGGAGTTTGATAGTAAGAGAGACGATCACACGACACCGCAGAACCGGTTCCATAGGGGTTTCGCGTAGTGACGGGATTTCGATTCGGTTCATTGCAAGTTTTCAATCAAGTCTCTTCGACTCTTGGAAAATTCTTCCTTCTATATTTAAGTAAAATTAATCCAATGATTCTATAATCCCCCTTTTTTTTTATTCTATAACACACACAAACACATTAGTATTATAAATAATCTTGTAGTAAGAAAATTCGAAAAAAAATCGATCTATGCGTTTGATAGAGATCCAACCAAAATTCGGATACAAAGTTTTGATAATTGAATATTTGTTTGTAAAAAAGAAGAATCAAATAGTATATATCATTTAGATTATAATTCATTTATATATAAGTTAAAAAAATAAGAAGAACTAATCATAATGATTGAATATATTTGAAAAATTTTGGTTACTATGAAAAAGTGTGGACAGTACACGGTCCAATCCGTTTTTCTTGAGAGGTGTCTTGCTTCGATGCACCATCTACTTACTTACCTACCTACCTACCTACCTACCAACCCACCTACCCACCAACCTACCTTCCAACCTACCTGCTTGCCCATTTGCCTTCTCGTTTGCTCTCTCTCTCTCTCTCTCTCTTTCTTTTGCTTACTTCTTGGTTGCTTGCTTACTTGGCTGTCTGCTTGCTTGCTTGCTTGCTTGCTTGCTTGCTTGCTTGCCTGCCTACCTGGCTGAGTTTTACCCGCTCTCACCCGTTTGTACCCACCTATCAACTAGCTTGCTTGCCTACCTTCGCGGTCGATTGCCCTGCGAGGATTCCAACTCGCGGAATTCCTCAAGTCGCACATCTTTCTGCATCCTCCTGTTGCATATCGCAAACCATTTCGAATATTTTACACATTACAATTTACAATTATTATATTTAACCCTTTTTTTTTTATTTTTTCTTTCAAATCAATTACTTTTTTAATTAGATTCAAATCCCGAATTTCTATCATACATTTGGCAAACATTTGTTGTAATATTTTATTAATATTAAAGGGCTACATTTTTTTTTCTACAAATATTATTTAGTATATATTCGAGAGAATACTTGAAAATACGTAGATAAAATTTTCTATCGAAATGTTACTCTGATGTAAAGTAATTAACGAACTTTCATCATAGGGGTACAAAAAAGAACAAGAAAAAAAGAAAATAAAATAGTTGAAATAAATCAGCAATTTGAAATTCCCTTTCGATTAGAAGCTACGTCGATAAAAAGAGATAAAGATAGAGATAAATAATTCACGTTCTATAATAATATTCGCATTTTCCGTTGATACAGAGCCCTGTTACACCTTCATAAAAGTGCATATACGCATTAATAACGCGAATTGTGAAAGTACAAATTGACTTTAATGCATCTCGGTGGTGTGTTCTGCATTAAGGTCGTCGTATGAATATATATAAAGACTAGCTTAGGTTGCTAGCTTGCTGCTAGCTTAACGTTGCAAGAGGATCGGCGGAACAGCCTTCTTCGACCCCGGCACTGACCTTGAACGCGAGACTCGAATGGTCTCCCTACTCGTCGTAGACAGGAATCGAAGTCAGCCGGATCGAATCGTTCCTTGTTCTTCTCTCTTTCTCTTATAACATTCAACGTGTGTGTGTGTGTGTGTGTGTGGATGCTGCACTTTCGTTTCTTAACAACTGTTACCATAGTTGGAGGAGAAATTAAAATTAATAAGGAAAATTCGCGAATGAGCAGAAAAATTCATCATATTTTTTCAAATATAATTTAACAAGAAGAAATAATAATAATAATAATCTCTGATGATTTATTCGATCGATCATTATTAAAAAAATACAAAATAAAAAACAATGAAGATGAGAAAGGATTAGTGGTTTCCATAGGAAAGTTGTAAACGTACTATAGATTATTATAATGATTCTGAACCGTGCTGTACACTACACATGTTGTCACAAGTAAGAACGATAGCAACAATTTCTGTTACCTGATGGAAAGTTGGCCTACGTTACCCGTACCGTAGGAATTTAAAGGGGGATATAAGTATAAGAACGCGGAGACGGGGAGTCGTTCGCGGTAGTGTCAAGCATAAACGCACCGGCACCACACCCAGTGTGCCCACCATTGCGAAACAAGACACGACCATGCGCGTCGCGGTGATCGTGAGTACCTGTAATATCGTTATATTATTATTTATTATCCATTTTGTTTTCTTCTTTACACATTTGAAAGAAGAAGAAGGAACAACAACGACAACAAAATTGTCAATTCAAAAATGGGGCTGTCCGTTTGTTAATTTTAATTGTCTTTTGGTGTCCCCCATTCGATAGGATGCTTTTCGCCATCTTGGATTTTTTGTTTTTCTTTTCTTTAGGGATGTTTTTTCTACCCAATCTTTCCCCCCTTTTTGGGTTAATATTGTTCTTCATAATCGGTGCACCATACGTTCCCAAAGATATTCCTAAAACTCTCGGAGGAAAAATCTAAGCCAGAATTATGTGAATATTTATATGGACATTGTGTTTTTATTAAGGTTTGATTGATTTGTGAAAAATTTATGTTATGTCTCTTTTTTAATATTTTAACAAAGGATACCCCTTTT
Source organism: Polistes canadensis (assembly GCF_001313835.1). Taxonomy (NCBI): domain Eukaryota; kingdom Metazoa; phylum Arthropoda; class Insecta; order Hymenoptera; family Vespidae; genus Polistes; species Polistes canadensis. Next base: position 80,483 of record NW_014569712.1, read on the forward strand.
TGTCTTTTTCATATTTCAAACTCTGACTCGTTTAACGAACAAGTGGAGCCCTCTCTTCGACCCTTTCGTCCTACCACAACCCTACTCGACTAATTCAAATATTCGTACAATTTTTATAATAATTTTTACCCTAATTTGTTTTGTTCAACCTGTATACGTTAGTTCTTCTTTTTTAATTCTGCAACGAGAGAAATCTCAGGTTTTATTCTTTTTAGATTCTATAACTTGGATGATAATCTGTGTTGGTTTTATGATTTATTAGTTTGTGAACATATTTAAATACAAATATGACGTCTTATGGTTCCGCCATTTTATATGGTCACGTTACGTAACGGTAGATCAAATTACTTGCATGATATATAAAGTTCTAACAAGAATTAAAAAGCATAGATTTATAAGAAAATTATATAATTAATTATAAATTATTCTATTATAATTTAACATATAAAAAAAATTAACTGGACATGAATAAAAAAAAAAAATCGTAAGAAAATCAGCCAATAAGAAATGTAATACATGATCGAATACTTTCGGCCAATAGGTGAACGAAAATTTATGAATGCCGAAGTGAAAGTGTTCGTTTAAGAAAGTCGTTAAGAGAATATATATTTCTTTTTTTTTTTTTTTTTGTAATTATTAATATTATTACAAATACTGTACAAACGTAATTGGAACGTTATGGAAAATACGGAAATTGATTACAAAAAATTCTTCGTTTCGCGATTGTTATTATTGTTATAAGAGAAATTTAGCAACTTATGTTCGCCGTTTTGATGTAATAGTACGTGACTTAAATTCGAAGAACCGATTATCTCTTTTAACGAAACTGAACAAAACCTTTCTCTCCACTTAATTTTCCACGCTTCCCTCGTCGAGCTCTATTTATCGGTTCTACTAACATAAATCACAATGCGTATACTTTCTTCATTTTCATCATCATTTAACATTCGTAACGTGAATTTATCTTTTCTAAAGATAAACCTACGTGTTTATAATTATTTATTTGTTAAATCAATAACTAAAATTAAATTTCGATATTCGTCAATTTTACTCGAGGAGAAAAAATAATAAAAAGAAAAATTAAATATTAAATTTCTCTTTGAATTTATCAAACGAATTCGTTAGATATTAGGTATTGATATAATAAATATTTAAGTATAAATTATATTCAAAGCTATATTGCATATTTTTATTAATCTAACGTGTGTTGTGATTATATAAAACAATCATTTATATGTGCACAAATGTTTGATTATATTTAATTATCAACAACAACAAAATAACCTTGCAATGAGCATAATCGATGAGATAAGAATAACTTAAAAGTAAGATTGGGTATTCAGTAGTTATACGAGAAAGTATAATGTAACAAATGTGAGAAATAAACAGTATCAGGAAAGAAAAGAGAAAGTTATTCGATTGGTGGGCCAGAAACATTAATGTTGTCATGTAACAGACAGACACAACATATGCGTGTGTCGCGTGCATTCTCTTTTATACACACGGTTATAGGCATTACCGTTTTAATCGACTGACATTTAAGTCGATCGTACAAACGCGTAAAATACTTTCGAACTTCCCGTATAAAACAAGATTAGGGGGGAGAAAACTCGTTGAGATAGAGAGGAATCAAACGGGAAAAGTTTTCGAGTAGAAAAATCAACTGCAACGCGTGGGGGAGGGGAAAAAATTACGAATAAAAAATATAAAAGTTTTCTATAAAAGTACGAATAGATATATTACAATACTTAAGAATATTTTTCTTTATATTTAATTAGTATATCGCGTGTGTGTGTGTGTGCAAGAGTTAACGCATACCGCAAATTAGATTAAATCGTAATTGAATTTTACCTTCTAATGGTTAGAAATTAATTACTGAAAAAAACTAAAAACAGATAAATGGAAGAAGAAGGATGAGGTGGTGTAGATAAACACACAAATATTCATTTAATTAATTATAATTTTCATTTAGTTATTGGCGTGCGTCGTTGGACTCTCTACGACACAATTTACGGATGGAGGAGTTGGTGGTAACCCGCAAAGAGGCCAATTTCCACCTGCAGCTATTCGATCTGCTCGATATCAGAGGTTACCGATAGCACGACCAAGTGCACCTTCGCAATCAGTATTTGTTAATCAACGATTACGTCGTCCAATTGCGTTCAGGTATATTTTAATCTTCATTTTTATCAATACGTTTAACAAATTTTTTTACATCGCATTCTTTGCCATTTTATGAACCTTTGCAGATTGATTTATAACTCGAAAAGGTATTCTACGCGTAAACAAAAGAGTGTACTTTAATTTAATATAAAAATCATTAAAATCCGCTTGCTATAAATATAAAAAATATTTGCTGAAACTTTTCAAAGAAATTTGCAACGATGCACAATTTACAGCATTGCATTCTCTGAGATTTTATGAAGTTTACATGCTAAATTTATAACTCGATATGGTATTCTACGCGTAGACAAAAGAATGTACTTTAATTTAATATAAGTTTCATTAAAATTTATTCACTTTTAATATAAAAAATATTAAAAGTATATTCACGCGGGAACAAATCGTAGTTTAATGTTAACTTGTAGAAAATGTATTGTTAAGTCAAAAATACTAGGTGCTATTTAAAAAAAATAAAGGTAGCCTTAAAAAAACAATAAAAAAGAAATTTTTTTACGATCATTTTTTTATTGCCATGTATAGTCAATTAAAAACAAATCAACTTTGTTTTAAAGTATTTTTTTGTCAGATTATCGCAAATACTTGAAACATTGTGACTAGAGTTATTTGGTACACTCTGTATAATATATTGATATAAATAACTGAAAGATAAAACAATTTATTAATTATAATTAATTGTATATATATATCTTCAGATCAAGAGGAGGTGAGGATGGTCAAACAACAGCATCATTTGCAGCAGTGAGACTCAGTAAACCAGGGGTACCAGCAACCGCATCATCACCGAATTATCCTCAGCAGATAAAACCAGTAAAAGAAGATAGCGAAGAAGATGAACGTTCGCGTGAAGGATTCCGTGATCATCATGAACGCGAGGAAGATCGTAGCTTTGAACCTGACGAGGATGAGGAAGAAATTAGCGAGGAAAATGTTTCAAGATCGATCGGTAATACAGGTTCGAATGATTCGCAAAGACAATCAAGTGGACCATCGGCAACGCAACAACAACAACAATCGTCTGGTCCAGGACAATATCGTTCTTCTTATCAAACTGCATCTGTTCCGGTATCATCGACTGGTAGAGGAAGTGCATTAGCTCAACAAGCACCTTCTGTTCAATATAGGACAACACCAAAACCAACGAAACCTAGAAAACAACCGATCGTTGATGAATCACCATTTAAGGAACAAATAAGAGGTTCTCCACCTAAACCTTCTAAACCTACACAGATTTATGATAATCGTGGAAAGAAACCTGTAGCACAGGTGAGTTTTAATGATTGAACAGATATAATGACGAATGAATTGTTCTTTAAATTAATTGTATATTATTGTTTTTTTATATACAGATAATAAGAAGATATCGTAATGACAATTCCGATGGTTCGATCACCTGGGGTTTCGAGAACGATGACGGTTCATACAAGGAAGAAATTATTGGTACAGATTGCATAACTCGTGGCAAATATGGATACGTTGATCCGGATGGTCTTAGACGTGAATATACTTATGAGACTGGAATTAAATGCGACGAGGAACAAAAGGAGGAAGAAGAAGAAAATGGATTCGTTGATTATCAAGAAAACAAATTAGTTTTACCCGATGGTAAAACCATTGATCTTTCGAGTATGGGTAAAAAACAATCACGTCGTCCACGACCTACTTACGGACACTAATAATACAGATTATTATTATAATCCACGTTTATTTAGGTCATAGTAAGAAAAGCTAACGGAGAAAGAGAGACATACACATTTGAAAAGTTCAATCCAATATTTCTAGAAATAGAAAGACTTTTAAATACTTAATCAATTTCTTAAGAACACCATTATATATACACTATCGACATAGTTCTTACGAAAATTCCATGTTCTGATTCTAGAAATAATTTGTTCTATATATTCTTATATACATTTACATTGCAAGCACATAAAATTGTAGAAGGAAAAGTTGTAGGAGAAATTGTGGTAGGAAAAAGAAAAAAAACGTGAAATACGCGTAGTTAATATTTATCATTTTTTTTTTTTGTGTAGATTCAAGAAAGTTAGATCATCTGCTTTCGATTTTTATTTTTATCAATCCCACGTTCCCGACCTTTCCCCAAACTCTGCCATGCACGCATTCACGTCGGCGAATGATTAATAAATTAGTTATTTAGTTTGATATATCTACGAGGTGTATATTTATACATATTGATGTACCTGTATATCGAGTCGATCGAATAAAAAATAATAAAAATATCATTTACAACATGGACATTGTATATGCGACACAGTTCGCAATATTCGTGTCACACTTTGTGAACAGTTTTAATAATTTACTCGTAACGATTATATATATATATATTATATTATATTATATTATATATTATTATTATTGGGATTATTTGGTCAACGTATTGTTTTAATATTATTTTAATACGATTCTTAACACACGTAAATACTTATTACAAAGCGTTGGTCTTGTCTATTGACAAAAAGAAAAATAAAAAACGAGATATGTTATTTAGAATAATGCATGTTTTTGATGAATCCAAACGATGACTCATCGAGATTCCATTCCGATATAATGCATCGTGAAGCAACATTCAATTAATGGTTGACCTCATAAGTTTAACATTTAACGATACGCGAAACTAATGTGCAATATACTGAGTGAGATAAAAGTTTCTGTTCCTTCAGAATAATTCGATACAAATTACACATCACTTAATTTTTTTATATAATTATATATTTGCATTGGTTCATAGAAATTGTTCAAATTTGTATTTAATACAATTCCCATAGTAAACCCCTCCCATCAAAATCTATACTATTAATATCAATTGTTCGTACAACTATATTATAAATCAAGTTTGACTTGTATAAATGAATCTCTGAATAAAGAAACTTTTATCTCTCTTAATCTTTATATTTTT
>NW_014569712.1:85656-135332 GCF_001313835.1 Polistes canadensis
TAAAAAACATATATATTATATATATATAAATTTCAAAAAAGTCTTTAGATGAGTATAATGGATATGTATTAGTTTGTACGATATAAATACATAAAATGATCACACATGAATGATGATCATATACGAATGGATGATTAATTCGATAGATCTTCCTACGAGATTGGTAGGTAATCATACGATTTTATATTCCCTCTTTCGTCATCGATTTTTATATAGGCATGTGTCGTATATATTTGAAACAAATACCTAGATAAATTTAATACGCGGGACTGGTAACAGTTGACACTTGTTTTGGCATATGCTGACCCTGAGCCAAAGCTCCACTTCTAACTGCAGTAAACTTTAACCATGCGTCGTAACCATAAGCTACCATGGCACAAAAACCGAAGAACTGTAAAAAACACAAAAAGAAAAAAAAAATAAAAAGACCGAAAAACAATTTTTAAATTTTTAATAATACTTTTTTGGGCTCTATTTATTATCAATGTAAATGTTCTCACCGCTGCAACCGCGAATGATTCAGAAACTCGACCATAATCGGCTGCCAAGGAAGCAGCCAGAAGATAAAATATCGTCCAAATCGAACAGAATATGAGTTCCTGTGAAGACAAACATTTGCACAATTGAAAAGGACAATGTTTTCTCGTAGGAAGAGAAAGAGGTCATCGACCTTTTCCTAACGAGTAATTAGAAATTAAATAGCATAACGTTTAAATAAGAAAACATAGTTAGTTATTCTTTTCATTTCTTTTCTTATAATTATATACTTCTATAAATACACTAAACTTTCCAACGAGCTTTCACTTGAGAGATCACTTTAAGAAAGAGTAAGAGAGAAGGAAAGAAAATAGGAAAAAAAAAAATATGTTTGCGTGGGTCTACACGAATGATAGAAGTGAAACTCTTATTATCATATAGAAAATAATCAATTGATTCGATATATAAGCAATTGGTATACTTTACTAAATTGATTAATACATTAATATTAAATAATTTTAAATCAGATATTTTTTATTAGATGAAGTATATCAATAGATATATATATATATATGTAATTGTTTCAAACAAATTTACTTTTAATATTATTCTCTCTTTAATAGATATTTAATTAATTCTGAGATACACATCCATTTCAACTAACATTAAAAACCATTCATACTCTTCAATTGCTGCTCGACTGTGATTTTTATCTCACTTTATTTTTCTTTCCCTCTCTATTTTCATCTCGTTTAATAAAATGTTATCATTACAGTCGCCTTGGAAGGTTTCATTTCAAAAAATTAATGTCTTTAATACGTATTATATTAGATGCATAAAAATGATTCAACGTTTTACATGAAATATTATTTTGATAACATCATAAAAAGGGGGTTCGATAATCCAAACGGTTTGATACGAGTCGTTTTAATGAGACAATGATAACGAAAACAAGATAACGCATTTTTTTTTTATGTGTTTTCTTTTTCTTCTCGTTTCTTTTTTTTTACGAGCTAAGTAAACGAAATTTGATTATAAAAATATCTTACGATTTTCAACCATGGAATTTTGGAGAACTTCTCAACGATGTGAAATAAATAAAGAACAAGTAGTACACCGGTGAACCAAAAACCACCCATGGCGACTGTATTGAACCATCCTCCTCGACTATGGCTACTGTAAATCGATACGGTGATGCATATGAATCCCAAGAAATTTAATATCTGAAAAAGAGGAAACGATATTATAAATGGGCGGAATGATTTCATTCAAATTGTTTTAGCACATGTAGGCGTGTGCGTTGCATACTTACCACTTGTACAATTTTTAGAATACCAGACAATGTTCGCATATAAGATGGATCAAATCGTACATTTGGTTGTATGGTGGTCGTCGTAGTGGTGACGGTTGTTGTCGTATGTTGCCCAGGAAATCCTTGATCCATTTTTCTTTATTATTAATATCTAATTAAGAAAGAAAATAATTGAGAAAGAGATCTGAATTTTTATGATCAGACGAAAGATATGACAAATTTATCCATAGATCTAGTAGACATTTTTTAGAAAAAAAAAAAAAAAAAAAATAAGCATTTTAACATAAGAATAAAATATACCCTTAAGGGGGTGGCAATTATTTCGTGACCAGCCCTCTCTCCGTACATACATCTTGTACAAATAATACAAATAATAATTATTGTTTCTACATAATCTTGTATAAACAATCAATAGTGAGGGTGGCCACTAACTTGTGGTCATTCTCACGAAAATACCAAATGAATATGAGAAAACACCGCCCCGATTGATTACGTCTGCTATCATGCGGGCGTAAAAGGCGTTAACGCGTTTGCGTCGTTGAGATTAAGTAAAAAAATCAACGATAGAATTTATCTGATGATACTCTCGAAATAATTAAATACTGTTTAAAAAATAAAGATATATATAAATCAACTGAAAGAAAGAAAAAGTAAAGAAATATAGAACTCTTAAAAAATCACCCATTTCCTTTCGGTTTGTTATCCAATCGTATAATCGATAAATCTCGCGCCAATTTCAACCAATCACGATTTCCAATTAATATTTTTTATCATTACTTATGAATCAAATGTACACTCACTTACCAATAATTGTTTTTTAACAAGATTATGTTTTTATTTGTAAATTTTTACGCTCTAAATAGGTCAATGAAATTAATTATTAAAAAATATATTACAAGATTAAATCGTGTAGTACAAAAATAAACTATTATGGGTGTGATCTATGAATCGCATTATTGAAAGATTAACCGTAATCTAACACACTTTGTGCATACGTACGTATGCACGCACGTATAAAATAACGCATGCACATAATACATATATATATAGAAATGATTTGAGCATGCGTATGAAACGATGATAATAAAATGTATCTAAATATATCGTTTAAAAGTATGATTAACAATCTTTGATGGATCATCCGTGCAGTCATCAAAATTCGTCTTCTAACGTAATCGTAATATCAGGAATAACAAGAAGAACCATTGGAAGTGAAGTATTACGATGATCGTTAAACTCGTCAGCTATAAATTGGCTCTAATAAGTCATTTCGTAATACTATTGTAAAAGATCGTAACACTTTCGCACGCATAATACCCACGCACACCTAAAGAATTAACTATGAAACCAAGCGCGTTATCTCAGCGAATTGTCACGCAAGCAATTTTTTAGCACCATTGTCGGATGACGCCAAGACGAGTATAATTATGTTAATAATGAAAAATACTCTACCAAACGAAAAAACGACCGTCAGTGTCTCGTTTAATAATTAAATCACAGTCTATTATTTTCATAAACGGTGTACCTAAAAAAAAAACAAACAAACAAGATTCAATACGAATAGTCTCAGCATTGTACTACGTAAAACAATAAATGTATTTTAATAATTTTATTCGAATCGAAAAATAACAATCGATTATCGATTATACGCAACTGCAATACATTGATACGGGATATATCGAAAAGTTATCATGCGTAACACGTGAGCCACTATTAAAACCGAAGTAAGAATCAGCAGACGAAAATACATTTATAACCCTACCACCATTTGCAACCATACGACGACGACAACGACGACGACCGTTAAAATAGGTCAACGCTTTCGAATAGAATAAACTCACCTACAATGCGATTCAAAAATCGCTCCTTTCTTCTTTTCCTCCTTCCTTCCTTCTTTCTTTCACCTATTCCAAGATCAAGCGCGATTTCTTTTTCTATTTTATTCCACGTCGATAATAATAAGAATGATGATGATGATGATGATGATAATGATAATAACGATGACACCATTCGTATTTATGTTTTCTTCTTTTTCTTTTCTTTCGTCGTAAACTACGATATGAAAGTTACTTTACAATACCACAAATGGATTCACGAACAACGTACTTCTCTCGCAACTACCTGTTTGCTCGGCGCAAACCTATCAATGATCTATCAAACAATTCCAAACAATCCCACTGCCCCCAACGATTAATTCATCGATAAATACTTTGGAGAGTAATTTTTCATGCGATTCAATCAAACACCTTATATATTCACCTTCTGTTTCTCTTTCGACATTAACTAACTTGATCGTATACAGTGTACAAATTCGTCACACACACACACACACACACACACACACACAGGCACGCACGATTATACCTAAAGCAAACTTGTGTATCGTCGCGTTATATTTTCGAGTTCGTTTTATTTTCTTTTACTATTTCTTTCTTTCTAATGCAACCTACCTATTTATATAAATACGCACCACTACTACGCGATGACGCGACTAACGAGTTCACGAACGCGCCGAAGAGCGCCAGGATACCTTTACCCCCACTTATTTTCCCTCTTGCATCTACATTGAAACTTAACAAAACCAAAATTTAATCATGATGACACACAAAAACACTCGATTTACTTGTGAATCTATTTTATATTCTTCGTTTTATATCTATAACGCGCTTTTTTTTAATTTTATTACTGTACGATATATAAGTATATTCATAAATTTTATAAATTTATGTTACGCGTTCGAGATTAATCGATTTCGATCTATATCGAAACTCGAATTATGCACTTACTACTGCGCATGCGTTGCATGCATCTGTTTCGATCACTAGCCGCGAGATGACACTAGTTTTTTACTCATGTGTTTTCATTCAAATGGCGATTAAAGTTAGGTTATAATAGTGCATTTATAACAATTATTAATTATCCGTCAACAATTATTTAATCGTATCAAAAAATACGAATGTAAAATATTCACGTTTAATCGTTAACCTACTAATTAGTTATTATTATTATTTATTGATGCGAGTAATTTCTTTTTTAATGAAATGTCAAAATTTTTAGCAATGGAACAAAACGTACGTTGAATTGTTTTTCGAATAAATCAATAAATTATATTTAAAGGAGTAGACTAACGTGATATTGATTTGTTTAATTATAATCTTTATAATCAGACCGAACGTATAAAATAATGGTTTCTACACGTGGACCTAAATTTAAATTCTGTGATGGTGAAAAAGTGCTTTGTTATGAGCCTGATCCCACGAAAGCTAAAGTGTTGTATGATTCTAAGGTAGGAAAATTCTTATTCGAACATATTCAATATTTAATTCCTATATAATTATTTATAGGTTTTAGATGTTATTATTAATAAAGATCAACGAGGAAGAAAAGCAGTAGAATATTTGATACACTTTCAAGTGAGATACTTGTAATGTTTATTTGGATATTGCTTGTATTTTGTTACATTTTAAAATGTCTCTTTCTTATTCAGGGATGGAACTCATCATGGGATCGTTGTGTAACAGAAGAATATGTTCTAAAAGACACCGAAGAGAATCGACAACTTCAGAGAGACCTTGCACAGAAAGCACAACTTCAACTGTATATATATATATATATATATATCCTATTAAATCAAACTATTCAATATTTTTTTTCTACTTTATTAATATTTATCATTAATATTATTTATGTAGATCTGAAATGTAATTGTAAACTTTTTCAAGAACTCTATTGCACTCTTCAAAATTTATTCAAAAAATTCATCTATCTGAATAAGGGGAGCCTACTTATATCGCCGAGAACGTAAGAAAAGAAGTCACAAATTATCAGATCGTCTAAACGAATCAGAAAATCAGGAACCACGGAGGAGAGCGAGAAGCGGTGGCAGTAGAGCTACTTCTGCTACTACTGGATCTTCTGAAGATGGTAGTTCAGGACAACAGGCTGATTACGACACAGAAGTATTATTATTTTATTTTCAATAATTTTGTTTAATCTCTTGCGTTATGATTTAAAATACCGAGCTATGTGTCATATTCATAAGTTTGGTCCATTAAACTTATCATGTGTCTTATACATTGTTATTGTACAAGGGTTTAAAACTGAGAAATACATCTTGTATGTCTTTCATTCACAGGAAATTATTACAGAAGAAGATAGCGAAAGTAGTTCAGATTATGTTGGTGAAAGTAGTGATGATGAAGGCAGTGGTGGTGGAAGTCAATCTGGTGCAAGCGTTAAGCCAGGAGTTGATCTTGATATAGGTACCACCCTGAAAAGAATTTTGGATTTAGATCATGATTTAATTACTAGTAAAAACAAGGTGATACTTTCGCATTATGTATCCTCTTGCATGTACATATGTAAATATTTTTCAATTATAATTATTATTTTTTAAATTTCTTTGAACATCTTTTTCAGTTGGCTGTATTACCTGCGCAACCAACAGTTTCGAGTATTCTAGAGTCATGGGTGCAACATTTTACTACAACACAATTAACAAACATTCCAGACAAACCGCAACGAAATAAAACTAATAATTCCATAGAAAAAACAATAAATGAAGTTAACATATGCAGAGAAATAGCAGATGGATTGCGTATATACTTTGACTTCACTTTACATGATCTTTTATTATACAGACAAGAAAGAGAACAGTACTGTACATTAAAATCTTCATTTTTATACGCGGAACAGGTGCAAATAATAAAAGAAGAAACGATCGAGTAAGTAGTAGATACAAAATTGTTGTAACACATTCATGGTAGCGAAAATTTATAGATTTTTATACTTGATATTATTGATAAGACATACAGATATTTCGATCAAAGAAGAATTCGAAGATACAGAATATGCTCATTTACCACCATTTCAAGAACACGAACAAGACATAGAATCTACTTCCAAAAATACTATTAATTCTAAGCGAAGATTAAGATCGTACAGATTTGGTTCTGTAGAAGAAAATAGACAATTGCGTTCTTTCGATGATGTTAAAACTGATCCGGGAAATTTATCGAGGTATTTTTTTTTCGTTAGTGTATTTAAACGAATATAAAACTTAATCGATAACAAATCGTATTCAATAGCATAGCAAGTACAAGCTCCAGATGTTCTAGTCCACGCGGTGTAACACTGAGAATGCCTGTTATTCCCTCTGCCCAAATAAACGCTTTACTACAACAATCGAATAAATGGAGATTGATACCGGATTCTTCGACGTGTAGTAATAATACTCCAAATCCTTCTACTTATTACGGCGCTATTCATCTTACACGACTATTTGGTACGTTTATTTGTTTAAGGGATAAAAGTCATTTATCATAAAAATAGAAGTAGATATTTAACACTTTGCACTATTGCAATATGATACTCTTAATACGTTTATCTAATTAAATATAAAGAATAAGGCTCCTAATCGTTGTGAATCTTATAGGCTAAACATAAAAAGCACGAAATATAGCACTGAATATGGCTACATTAAATCATTTTGTGCAAGAGACAATTAATTTACTTTTTTATTTTCTTTTATTTCAGTGATATTACCTGATTTGTTGCAATCCGCTGATATTCCAAATAAAAAATTAAAACTTCTAATGAAATATTTAGATATGTTTCTCAGGTAAAGAAAAAATTATTTGAATGAGTAATAAAATATTAAACGATGAAGATTATATACGTTTATTTACAGTTACTTGGAAATGCATAGAGAATGGTTTGGGGAGCAATTTTATATGCAAGTAGATAACCAATCAATGATACAAGCGAGCAGCTCGTGACATAGATAAAAATTCGGTATAATATATTGATATTTAATCTAATATGAAACTATTAGACATACCATCAACTTATATGTTTGTATATGTTATATCAAAGGATATAAATTCCAAATAAATAATTTTTGTGATATAATATACTATGACATATATATATTCTCTTTAATAGTATTAAATTATTATAAATATAATAATAATGTATTTAAACACTATAGAAATATATATAAGAAAAATAATAATCAATGAATCAAATGAAATTGTAAATAAATTTCTATTCTAATTACGTGTAATGTATCTTAATTAGGAAACTGTAAAAAACTTAATGGATTATAAAAGATAATGTTCGAATATTATTTTGTAACAGCAGAGTATAATAAGCTTCGTTATCTCATTGTACGCTAATCGTACAATTTTTTTAAAAAGTATTTTATAAAAATAATCACATGTATTTTATTTAGTTTTTTTTAGCTTGCTACTGTAAGGAAAGAAATATATATGAATTAATAATGGAATGTTACTGTAAACAAACTTCAATTACAATTGAAGTGCATAAAAATGTTTTCATAGAAAAAGAATTTTAATTAAATAAATATTTGAAACATACTTAATGTAGATAACAATTATAATGGTGGATCGTTAAATTGTTTATCATAAGAGCTTGCATTTAATTGGTCGCTTTGCTAATTAAAAGTGCTAATAAAGTAATTATCAAATGATATAAAACAGATCATATATATATATATAAAAATACGAATAGTAACGACACTAGCGCACCTATGACGAATAACTGGTTCGTTAGTTGAGATTGCTTTTCTATATGTGATTTTTCTCCCCAAGATTGTAATATCATCATTTTTGCACTTTAATCAAGATCATCTTACAATTTAACATTTGGACAGTCTAAAGTTGAACTCTTGATATCGGAGACAAATTATTTTCTTTCATTCGTGTAATCCCAACTTTGCATTCTTTTTCTTTTTAATATTTTTTTAAATACACAAAAGAGATTAAATACTTGTATTTATCTTTTTTATTTTATTTCTTTTTATTTATATTAATTTAATCTAAAGTAAAAAGGTGATAGTTAATTAAAAATTATCATCTAAAAGTGAATTGATATTTTATCAATACAAATTGGATATTAACATTCTAAAAATTATTTTACAATGAGGAAACTTTTACATATAGAAAATATATAGAATTAAAAAAAGTAGGATTTATATATTTTTGTAATAAATAATCTTAAAAATCTATTTTATTTAAAAAGATAATTAATAGTCTTCTTATTGACACTTAATTTGGTGACATCTTGATAATCAACGTTGCCAAAATAACTGATATTACAATTTTTTAAATTTTATTTTGTTTTTACATTAGTCAATTATGCACTGCATTTGACGTGATTGTTTATTTTCAAATTATTAGTTTGATTAGATATTTGTATTCGAATTAGAACATTAATTATATTTTAACACAATGCTGGACAACGTAGACAAAAGTCTTCTTCCTATTAAAGCGCATTATTTCTTTTTTAATGCCGGTAAATATCAATGTTAAATTAATAACAAAGTTAGTTTACATTTTAACGAAATATTTTCTTTTTTATTTCAGCTACTGGTCCCATAGTGCCATTTTTACCAACGATAGCAAAGCAATTAGGTTTTTCAAGCAGTTTGGTCGGCACAATTTATACAGTATTACCCATATCTGGTTTAGTCGCAAAACCATTGTTTGGAGGATTAGCTGATAAATTTAATCTTCCTAAAACTTTCTTTTTACTATTTCAAGTATTGCTAATCATAAGTCTTTTCTCCATTCATTTTATACCTCAGTCAGATACAAGTACAAATATTACTTTTACTTGTGAAGGAGATTTATTTTTAGAAGTACGTTCTAAAGAAGGATTTTCTGAAGATGTATTAGTCTCTGTAATATCAGCCAGGGAAACTATGAATAATCCTACATGCCAGGTATTGTTATATTTATAATATATATATAATTAAAATCTTTATAATATTTTGTTTTTAGTTATCTTGTAAAGCCTCTCAAAGAGCTTATGAAGAATTGTGCCTATGGAATCCAAAGTATTGTCATACAAACGATTCTAATATTATTTCAAATGAAACGTTTGATTTTATAGCAACGATTAACATGTACAAAGATTTACCTGTAAGTCAATTACATTATATACAATATTATTATTTTTGAGAAAGCTTATTATTCATTATTTTAATAAATTTTATATTTGTTTTTTTTTTTAGGAAAAACACTATACGAGTCTAAGAGTTTCTAACATAACTTTTTCCAATGGAATTACGCATGTACCAGCTTGTAAAAAGTTATTAAAAACTTCGTGTCTCGCTACTTGCCATCATCCAGCCTTAAATGAATTATTACGTGAATCTAATAACTATAATGAGCATACAACACCTTCGACGCATCAATTTCATTTATTTTTATGGGCTGCTACTGCGAGTTGGGTTTGCATGGCAGTTATTGTTAGCATAGCTGATTCTATTACTTTTAATTTACTTGGTTTGTATTACTTCTATTAGTTATTATTTCTTTTTACAAAATTAATATTATTGTTAAGAGATATAATGATACAATAATATATATTTTAGGAAATGAAAGAAGAAGTGATTATGGTAAACAAAGGATGTGGGGCAGCATTGGATTTGGAATTTTTGGTATAGCAGCAGGATACTTGGTAGATATTTTTAGTGAAGGAGAATTTCAAAAGGATTATACATGTATATTTTTTATGATGTTGATCTTTATGATTCTTGATATTATGGTGTCGTCTACACTGAGAAAGGTGTGTTCGAAGTAATATGGGTTGACATTATAAAAGCACAACTCTGCTTACTTATCAAAAGAATCCAAAATTGGCAGGTAATGGGAGCAAGCAGTATCATTACAGAAAAATCCTGAATGTTCTGATGAACCATCGATGCTGAAGGAGTTGCTAACTGTCGCTAAAGAGCCTAATGTGTGGATATTTGGATGGTGGTGCATAGGTGCTGGAATGTGCACAGGAGTAGTATGGAACTTTCTATTTTGGCATACTGAAAATT
Organism: Polistes canadensis; assembly: GCF_001313835.1. Taxonomy (NCBI): domain Eukaryota; kingdom Metazoa; phylum Arthropoda; class Insecta; order Hymenoptera; family Vespidae; genus Polistes; species Polistes canadensis. The sequence goes on from NW_014569712.1 coordinate 96,297, forward strand.
TAGCTACAATCTCGCAAACTAAATGGCTTAAAACTTTGCAAGGTCTATTGACTGGTATACAATGCTTCTTAGCAGAATTGCCGTTTAATTTCTTATCTGGAAGTATTTTGAAAAAATTTGGCCATATAAATGTTATGAGTCTTGTATTACTCATTTATTCAATAAGGTAAGCTCAAAAGATAATAAGAGATTTTTATATAAGATATATAAATCAATAATAAGAGATTTCTTGAAGGTTTATGGCATACAGCGTAATATCAAATCCATGGTTATTTTTACCTTTGGAAATATTTCATGGTCCATCATTTGGTCTCTGTTGGCCAACAATGGTATCCTATGGTGACAAAGTAACTCCTCCTGGTACTCAAGCTACTATACAAGGCTTAATAGGTGCTATTTTTGAAGGAATTGGTTAGTTCAAATTTCCTTGTATTATATAAGTCAAATTCAATGTTAACGATGTTAGTTTTACTATGTAAATTATAATTTTAGGTGCATCAAGTGGTACTTTATTGTGTGGATGGATAATGGACGTATACGGAGGTGTTATAACATTTAGAGTATTTTCAGTGGGTGCTCTTGTATGGCTAAGTATTTTCTGGCTCATGCAATTAATCTTACGCAAAATGTATTCTTCACAACGATGTCATAATCGTGAGTAAGGATATTTTATAATATGCCTTAATCGTTACATCAAAATATAGTATTTTAAACTTTTTACTTTTAATTATTCCAGATCTAGTTAGCTATGCTAATCCAGATGATGCGATTTTAATGACTATTAGCCAAGAATTACAAACATATTAAAATAAACAAAGATTAATCGTTTGAGTCCCAAGCTGCTCAATTACACTGTTCAAATATCTTTTGCATTTGTCAACACAATTTTTTCTAAAAACCACTGGGACTTAAACGATTAATGCAAATTTAATCTAATCATACTTATTTTTCTATTGTAGTGTGCGTAGAAGGGTGACATAAGAGATAATTCATTCAACAGAATATAGGGCTTTACGTTCAAGTTGATCTTGATTGGTTTCAAAATATGTACTTAAAAATATTTAAAATATGCATTGACATCTGTGATGTTAATGAATATACAAACCCCACTGTTCGTATTTAATTTTGCAATGAGATATACTTATATTATTGACAAAATCTATAATTACCAACATTATAGTACAATCAATTACAGTATATGCTTTAAGATGAGTGTAAATGTTATTATATAATAAAAGATCATATTATGATCATATAAATAATTTATTTAATTTTTTATATCTTTAGGTGGAATTCAAATATGATTGAAATATATACTCAGTAAATTGATTAAACATTTGTTAATACTTACGCTTAAAAATAATGGGCAATTAGTAAGTTGAAATGAATATAATAAGATTTTCATAAAATATCTGAACCTTTTATTCTTGCTTCGTTTGTGAACAGTAAAGGTTGACCATTATTAATAACTCGATTAAGTAACATGTCTCTTTACTTATAAATGGCAATCGCGTAATAACAAGATTTAGTAAATTACAACTAATCTAGTAATAAAAAGCTACAAATAACCTTTCCTCTGATTAATGATCAGCACAGCACCAGACATAACTTGCAATGATGCGAAACAAAGGCCTGTTTAATAGAGAATTATTTCAATAATATGTTAATCTTGCTTTGGAAATTGTCGTTGTTGATTTGAGCGAGATGGTGAAGTAACTTGATTACTTGGGATAGGTTCAACAATAGCTTGCAGATTCGGAATTTCACCTGCAGAATCACAGCAATCATTCATAATCCCAGTGCTGGAGTGAATAAAAGCAAGGCTGCCTTCGCTTGACGAAGCTAAACTGACTGATAAAGGAGGAGTACGTTCTTTAGGAGATGCAGAAGATGGAAGATTTCCAGTACTGGTACTAGCTCCGTAAGTTAAATTCTCGATTTTACCATGAAGTTCGAGTATACGACTTTCTAATAAAAGATTTATTTCCAATTGTGCCTTATATTTAGATTCAACTGCATTTAATTCGGTTTCATGTTGATCTTTAGTTTCTAACAGAGAACGTTGAATTTCTACCAGTTGTGCTTCTTTACGATTTTCTTTATTTTCTAATTCAGCTAAACGTACTCTTAAAACTTCTATTTGAGAAGTACGGGATTCTAATTGCCGTCGTAGATCTAAAAAAAATATATTAAACCACATTATATATATCTCATACTAAATAAGAATATTATTAATATCATTAATTTTATAAAACAAAGCTTTATATTTACTTGCTATTTCATCTGCATATGTATGTTGTATCTGTGTTGCTTCTTGATTGACAATAGGCGACCGTGCTCCTATGTTTTCTTGCCATTTCGATTGTGCCTACAAAAAGTAAATATAAAATTTGTTTCTTTTTCGTAAATCAGTTAACATTGTTATCGAATTAACATTAAACTTACTTCTCCTAAAAGAAGAAGTTTCTTTTGTACAATATCGAGATTATTCTCCAAATCTTTCGTACGATTAGCTGCCTTTAATGCTTCTTTAAGTTGGTGTCCTGCGTCAAACAATGCAGCCTCCGCAGAACGTGTTTCTTGTTCACATACAGCTACCTTTTTCTGTTCCTCTTTTAGTTCTAATTTGAGTGATTCATTTCGATCTTTTAAAATTTGATTTTGTCGTTCCCCTTCTACACACTATTGTATCATACATCGTTAAAAATATTATTATGTTATTTTATTTGGATAGATAGTAGCTTTTAGAAAAATCTAAAATGTAATATATAACAAACCTTAGTTTGCCAATGATGTAATACATCTTTATATCGTTCATCAGCTTCTCGGTTATCCCTTTTACTTTTATCTAATTCAATTTTTAAATTTTCCACCTCTCTTTCTAACATTCTAAACCGATCAGTCTAAAAGAATTAAAAAATTAAATATAATATTCAATGATAATGAAAAATGTGTAAAAAAATTTAGTAAGATTTATTATAAAAAATATTAAATATACTTACTAATGCATTATTGTGCTCTTCCAATGCTCGTGAATCTCTTAATTTACCAAGAAGTCTTCTGTTACGTTCAGCGTGCACTTCTCTTCGCTGCCGTTCAAATTGCAATTGCATTTGCATTAGCTGCAACAATTGATTTACGTGATCCGTATCTAAATTATCTTCCTCTCCCGCATCATCTTCTGTACTATCTTCTGCAATCTTTATTTTTGTTGAATTTCTACCTGGTATTTGCAAATAAAAATTTGTTAGATTTTATTCATACTCTTTAAGAAGATAAACTGAACAAATTGTGCAATAATACTTACGTGCTTTGTTGTTGTCGTTAGAAAAACTACTTGCACGTGCACAAATATCAACGTAACGATCAAGCATAGTGGTTGGCGATACTCTCAATTCCGAATTTTGTTGAATAGTTTTTTGTTCGGACGTTTGTTCTTTCTGATCTAAGATTCCTAACAGCAAGTACTCGTATTGATATAAGCTATTCGTTTGAGTCCCACTTTCTTCGAACTTTTTAATGAAATTTGTTTCTTTTCCTTCGTTATTATCCATCCGTTTTTGCATTTTCATATCCGAACATGATCTGGTTCTTCTCAACTAAATCGAATACAATTTTATTCAAGATATTCAAGATATCAATTAAAAATTCAATATATTTTACCTTATTTAAATTCTTATTAATATGTTGTATCGGCTGTTGACATTGAGAATAAAAACGAAGCTGTTGAACTTTTTGAGACAAATCTGCTATAGTACCGTGTAATTTCTCAGCTTGGAAATCCGCTTTTTGTTCCCTACTTTTTTGAATTTCAAGACTGCTACTATTTTGAAAGCTTACAATTTCCAAAACCTGTAATAAAGTCCACGGTTTTAATATGCAATGATAGCATAAAGTAATTATTAAATTAAATGACGAATGTATATATAATGAAATATTAATTTTATTTAATAAAACCTCTTGATCTTCTTGCCATGAATCGTTCTTGCAATTTTGAGTTATATCAGTTTCCGTAACACCACTATCGTCCTCAATGGTTGTTAATTTCATTGATTGATTAGCAGCATTTTGTCTATCAGCAATTAATCTACTGATCTTTTGCGAAAGAAATCCTGGCACGGTAGTTCCAGTATCGCTAGAATTTATTCCAGAGTATGTAATATTTGATACAGAAGGATTTAAAGGAATAGGCGTAGAAGGTCGTGACGTTTGGGTTACTGCACCATTGCTCAAAATACTGAGAGCACGAACAGCAGCAGATCCAACTGGAGGTTGCCTTGTTGATAGCTTACGAACATCCTAAATTATATCAAAATAATAATTTGTCAATTACCTGAAAGTTTATTTTTATAAAATCAACATACCTTAACAGGTGTCGTTTCTGGTGTAGCTTCAACAGCAGCTTCCGGTGGAGATGTACCACTTCTATTAGTATTAGGTGTTGAAGGAGTCGAACGAACTTCGTGAGATGTACTTTGGAATGATGGACTGTGTGGTGGAACAGTCATACTAGGAGACCAAAATGTTTCCTCATCTCCGTTACTTATCTCGGTGGTAGTCAATCCTCCACTGATATTTAGTGGTACAAAATTGGAAGAATGATCTATAAATACTGCAAGTTTAAATAACCCTTTACGTATAAATAATATTCTATAATAAATACTAACCTAAAGGTGGTGTAAATCGAGAATTCGTAACTCCAAATACTTCCTCTCTACATTTGTCTAACGTGAAACGATCGCACTCTGCTATAATATCATGATGTTCCATTTTTTTCCATCTACAATAAATTTAATTAAATTTTTGTTCTTAATTGTTACATCAATTGACAATAAATTATAATTAAATTTATACCTCGTGGCAGAAATTTCAGTATCCTTAGATGCTGTAACAAGAAAGGGATGCATACGCACAGAATCTAACATTGGTTTAATAGTATGAGAAAAAGTAGACATTTGATCACGTTGAAAACACTGTTGTTTAAGATATGAGATGAAATTGCAAGGATACATAGCATATAGTCTGTGAAATAAACTGTATAATCCCACCTACAATATATTATTACTTTGTATTTCGAATGGAATTTATTGTATTATATTAATTTAATGAATAAATAATACTCACCTGTAAATGTAACAGATAAAGATGATCTATGTCAATACTGCTAAGTACCATATTTGATGTTGTATGTCTAGGATGAGAGAGCGTCAAAGACTGTTGATAATAATAAAAAACCAGATGGCCGAATACTTCAAATATTTCTTGCAAATATGGTCCTAATGCGACAGGTAACATCGGTAGCAACATGACCAATAAAAGAAGTGCACTCATAAGCGATAATGTATCTGTTTCCACCTACAAAAAGAAAAGAAATTAATCAGAATATAATCTCGAAATGAAATGATTTAATATACACAAATTAATGACTTCAATGAAATAAACTGTATTATACCTTGAGCAATTTTAACAAATCTCGAAACAAAGTATGATTAGCAAGTTTGTATAACCAGGTCGGTTGTTTACGAGCGATATGACCGAGCAAAGTAAGCCCTTTAATTTTTTGTTTATTATTTCCAGTCTTACAAATAACTTCTGCCAATCTATCTAACAAATGTTTATCATGGGGCTCGCGTACACCTGCTAATACTTCCACAATACGTGAAGAATTTGTTGAAAGATAATAGTCCAATAAACCATTGACGAGCCAGCTATCTTTTGCTAAATGGTAATCGAATGTTATTATAGAAAATGATAGTATGATATAGAAATGTAATATGATTTACTTACTAGACAAGAAGTGTTCGTGGAATACTTGCTTTATTTCTTCAACCTCCCCAAGTTTATTGGATTCGAGTAAATTAAAAAGATCTGCAACAGCTGCTGTATTGACACTCATCTTGACAGCGACAGGTTAATTGATAGGCTGATAACAAAACTAATCCTTGGAGTAGGCATTAAAGATAATTATTAAAATGTTCTTGCTTCCAGCCATCTGTTATCTGCCATTCAAATTTAACATCATGAGCTAAAAAATTAAAAAAACATTCCTACCTTAACGAACAATAAAATATTGAAAATAAGAGACAAATAACATTATTTATTTAAATAAATAAAATAAGTATCAGTGGTCCAATGAAATGGGTAACTTGTCATTTCCAAAGAAAGATTAATTAATATGAAACTACATATATCAATGAAATAAAATGTATCTAAATAATTAGAAAATCATTCATTGATGTCAATGACACGTCCCTGTCAAACTGTCAGTGCATAGTTTTTTTAAAATACGCACAAAAATTGTTGATTTTCTCATATTAATTTACCCGGATGACTAAGATCTGTTATAAGGTGTAATTGACAATAACTTTCTTGGAATAAAATGAATATATTTCTAATTAAACGTTAAATGAAATAACAATAAAAATATTCGACTTTTAGACTTTAAATTAACGAAGTAGCTCACCCAAATTACATCTAATATTTCGGGTAATTTATAGTAAGTTCTATGGCGACCAGTATAGGCAAGTATATTACAAATTAGTAACAGATTTTGCCGTCTCAACAAAGGCTAGCGTTGCAATCGCATACAATTATTGCATCTATGCCTTGATTAATGCACACACACACACAATTGCAATTTCAAATAATTCTCTTTAAAAAGTGATTTTAATAATCATAATAAGAATCGTTATGTCATCGATAGCATTAATTTTTTTCAAATAAAATATAAATTTTATTTCCTAATTAAACTATTGCAATTGAATATATAATTAATAATTTACTCGTCACAGATGATTTATAGAATATTAAATTAAGAAGATTATCAGCTCTCATAGATAATAAACATCCAATAAGGATCGATCTATACTTGTAGAATTAGTACCATTGGATTTACTTTCATGAATATAAAAATGTCGATTAAAAGTGCATTTTTATTTGTTTAATTGTAAAGAAAATTGATTATTTATCATAAACATATAAATATATTGATATTTAATTATTTTATATAGAAATGGAAGGGTCGAATGATAAAAAGATAATTCAAATTATCTTAATATCGATATATCGAAAATAAGTATAATTCGATATTTCGACGGATCGAAATGAAGATATTATTGGTGCACGCATGTAAGCCAACCCCCGATGTGCTGCCCCATAGCAATGCGCCGACAAACTAAATAATCGACGTCAAAGCTGTCAAATATGGCGAGAAGTAGCGAGCATAATTGACATATAAAAATGTGAGATATAAGAGGTCGTAAGAGTGATCATAATTGATATTTAAATAGACTCGCGTTTTATTCCATAATAAATAGAATGTAAGTTCGAATAAGTGTCGATTTAAAGTGAGAGTGAGTGAGGAACTTTTGAGCCTCGGCGTATTTCTAGCCGAGGGGGAATATAAGGGCATGGTAATTGAGGAACTATGGGTGCTCAACAAACTAAAGACAGAATTATTCCAGCCGGGTCTACCGTGCGACAAACGCGAAAGCAACCCAGAAATTTAAAGGACTCTCGTATCATTGGATCCAACATATTTACCGAACACAGTGGTAATGCATATCAATTGTTATGTACATTCTTTTACATTTATTACTCTTGCACCCTATACTTTTTTACACTATACTTTTTACATTTATATTTAACCATCTTTATTATTAGTATTATTATTTGTTTATTTCTTATCATATTATATCCAAATGATACTACTCCTAAATATAATTTACAATTATTGCAATTTTTATGAATTATTACTTTTTTTTTTTTAGATTATATTTTACAAATTAATATCAACCATCTAACGTTTATGAAATTGTCTATAATTATACATAATTAATAGTTGTAACAACATGTAACACGTTCCATTACATGTTTCACGTTTCAACTACTTTGAATGCACTCATTCACTTATTCAACATTTTTCTTTATTCTTAACAGTCAGTTTAATTTATTCTTAATTTTTTATTCTCATTTGAATGATCATTAAATGCAATTTTTCTTTTTTCTATTATGTAACTGACTTGATAGAGTTTACAAAATTTAAAGTCATAATTGCATATAGATACTGTTATGCAATAGTTATAGTCAATGATTGTAGTAATTAGTGAATGAAAAAGATACTGTTATATCATTTTATCATTATCCCTACTTCAATTCTAACTATTCGTCTTCTTTTTTCTTTTTACAGAGGCTCTATTACAAAGTAGACCCCTACCTCACATTCCAGCATTGCCAGAGGGAGATCCTCCTAGTAGTTCTAATGTTCAACCAATTTCACAACAAGCAAATATTCAACAGCATACTAGTGTATCTACTAGTGGACTACTTGAAGCTGCTAATAGGTTAAATACATGAATTTATTTATCAATTACCTATATGCATACTTGCATCCATGTATTAGATATTTACTCTATTTTTCTCTTCAATATTTTATGATTACAAAGTTGTATCAAATGTTGTGAACTTTACGTGTATACGATTATATTAAGAAAGTTTTGAGATACTTTCAAGTATCTTTAACAATCATGAAATATAAAATTATTTACAATGATGTTTGAACTAGGTGGACTAGCAAGGAGAACCTTTTGACACAAGAAGAAGATGATCCACAATTATTCGTTGCATTATATGATTTTCAAGCAGGCGGAGAAAATCAGCTTAGTTTGAAGAAAGGTACATATTACAAATTAGAGTATAATATCACTAGTTGCATTCTTTATTGAACACAGATAATAATAGAATTCTTAATAATTTAAATAATTAGGTGAACAAGTACGTATTCTCAGTTATAATAAAAGTGGCGAGTGGTGTGAAGCACATTCGAGTGCAGGGCAAGTAGGTTGGGTTCCATCGAACTATGTAACTCCTGTTAATTCATTGGAAAAACATTCTTGGTATCATGGAAGAATATCTAGAAATGCAGCAGAGTATCTTTTAAGTTCTGGCATAAATGGTAGTTTTCTTGTTCGTGAATCAGAGAGCAGTCCAGGTCAACGTAGTATTTCTTTGAGATATGAAGGACGAGTTTATCATTACAGAATCAATGAAGATAGCGAAGGAAAGGTTAGTTGGTTGATTAACAAATAGAGAAATTCATGTAACTCTCATATTCCATCATTTCAGATGTTTGTCACAACAGAAAGTAAATTTAATACATTAGCCGAACTGGTTCATCATCATTCAATGCTTGCCGATGGTCTTATTACGCAACTGCTTTATCCCGCACCAAAGCATAACAAGCCTACTGTGTTTCCACTTAGTCCAGGTGGCGTATATATTTTTGTCAATATCTTAAATACTTTTCTTTGTCCTAGCCTACTTTTTTAATTACTCAATACCTGAACAAAAAAGGAAGATCAATGTTATTTATTTTATTCATCTATTTAATTTCTTTATCGCTTTTTTTTATTATTTAATTTCATTTTAATACACCATATATTTAATTACAATTTTTTATGTGCATGACGTTAAAACATAAAGTGTTACTTGCATTTTATTAACGAATTATTTGGGAAAATAAAATAATTATATGTGTTTAGCTTAATTCATCTAAAATAAAACACAATAATAATTTCTGATAATATTATAATTTATATATATTAACACACATTCAATTTTTGTAATATATAAATCTCTTGATATTATAAAATATTATGTAACAAATAAAACTCTATGAAATCATATAAACTATAATCTATTTCAGAGCCAGATGAATGGGAAATTAATCGGACTGATATAGTAATGAGGCATAAATTAGGTGGGGGACAGTATGGTGATGTATATGAAGCAGTTTGGAAGAGGTATAATATGACGGTTGCTGTGAAGACATTAAAGGTATTTATAATAATATTCTATGATTTATATAGATTTAAAATTATATTTATAACTATATTATTATTAAATCCTTAATTATAGGAAGATACAATGGCACTTAAAGATTTTCTAGAAGAAGCTGCCATAATGAAAGAAATGAAACATAGAAATTTGGTACAATTATTAGGAGTTTGTACGCGTGAACCACCATTTTACATAATTACTGAATTTATGAGCAAAGGAAATCTATTAGACTATTTGCGTAATGAGAGTAAACATCAAATCAATGCTGTTGTTCTTATGCATATGGCAACACAGATAGCAAGTGGCATGAGCTATTTAGAAAGCCGAAATTTTATTCATAGGTATTTGCAATTCGATATAATTGTTGTATTATTCATCATGTTTCTATTATTTGTGTATCTTTAATCTTTTTCATAAATTATTTATTATTGTAATTATATTAAAACTTTACTTAATTCTTAAAACAGAGATTTAGCAGCACGCAATTGTTTGGTCGGTGAAAATCATTTAGTAAAAGTTGCAGATTTTGGTTTAGCACGATTAATGAGAGATGATACGTATACAGCTCATGCTGGTGCTAAATTTCCTATTAAATGGACTGCTCCCGAAGGTTTAGCTTATAATAAGTTTTCTACAAAGGTAATAATTATAATTTTTCTAGAACAACTCGATAATAGAACTTCCATATAACAGGTTGAATTTTTGCAGTCTGATGTATGGGCATTTGGAATTTTATTATGGGAAATAGCAACTTACGGTATGTCTCCGTATCCTGGCGTGGATTTGACAGATGTTTATCATATGTTAGAAAAGGGCTATAGGATGGAATGTCCACCCGGTTGCCCACCTAAAGTGTACGAATTAATGAGACAATGTTGGCAATGGTCAGCAATAGAACGACCAACTTTCAAAGAAATTCATCATTCATTAGAAAACATGTTTCAAGAATCTAGTATTACTGAAGGTAAAGCATTTGTGCTTTTAATATCTCTGAGGTGTCAAATTGACATACAATAATATTCATGTACTAACAAACAAATATAAATATATTTATTTTAGAAGTTGAAAAACAATTACAAGGCGGAGGAGAAATTCCGTTGCTTGCATATAAAAAATCACAAACAGGTAGTACAGGAAATATTCATGGACTCGTACTTGTATCCGAACAAATGTCTTCCTCTGGTATAGCACAAGGTATAAACTGCAATTTATTATAAATGTTATTTTTCTAAACAATTTTCTATCAAATTTGTATTTGTAATATCAAAATAATTGTCTTGGATTTAGATGGTGCTAGTTCTGTAACTAAATTAAGTACTTTTGTGGGTGGATTGTCGAGTAAAAGTAACAGTAATATCGTACAAATGAGACGCTCGACGAATAAAAAAGGAAAACAAGCACCGGCTCCTCCAAAACGAACAAGGTAAGTTTTATTTTATTTTATAAGCTATAATATAAGGCAAGGATTTTACTTGTAATACTATGATTCATTTTTCTTTTTTATAGTTTATTATCATCGTGCAGTTCATTTCGCGATTCGGCATACCAGGAACAAGATCAACAAAATACCGATGCTGCCACCATAGCACTCGATGATGCCACAGATCTAAATGGTATTGATAAGATTTTTGAAGGTATTTCATTATATTAATTAAGTGTAATGATGTATGCACGTTGCAGCTTGAATTCTATTCATTCGAATTTCATTTTTGTTGATTTTGTTATATTTTATCTACTGTGGCTCATAGCTTCAGGAATGTGGGTCATTCTCCGTGAGCCAATATGTTCTGAATGTGCATAGTAAAATGCAAAATAATTGAAAGTTCTAAAAGTAATTGTTGGATATATTATATTCAGTGCACATTTGTATCTTAGTGAATCTTAAGCAATTTATACGTAGTTGCAGTTTATTATTATCATTTTTTGTTTGTTAATTTTTCTTATGACTGCTTTTATGATAAATTGGTGATAATATATTTATTTTTAATATTAATCCAAATATATATCATGTTTATGCATGATGTAAATATTACAACAAAAAAAGAAGTAATGGAAATATTTTCATTTTATATCTCATATAATTTGGTTTTCCTTTTTTTGTTTTTTACAATTTTAAGTAATTTCCATTTTGAAAGTATTACTCGTATCTCGTAGAATAAAGAAAAAAATTTCAATATTTTAATGAAATATTATATTCATATATAAATTTTGAATGTGTTCAAGCAGTGTTATGTGAGTTTACTCATGTTTCTAAACACATTCACGCACGCACGTGCATTATATAAAATATTAAAAAACACCTAATCATAACTAATTCTGGCCTGCACGAATTTTGTCGACAGTATCTTTTTCAACAGTCATTTTTAGTACATACGAGAGAACCATACATATTACCAACATTGAACTAACACTTGTTTAATGAAATAAGAGTCTTTTCTATAAGGAACTTCTTCCCTTTGATGATCATATTTTAAGGAGAATGACCCTGAGTTATATGAAAGAAATATATACAGTAAAACGATATAGCATTGATATTTTCTCTATCTAAAAACAAATTCTTTTTTCAATCTGTGATATAGAGCTATAATATTCTATTCCTGTATAAAGTTATGCTTACTTACTACAGGAATATTTAATCCTAGATTATATACAGTATACTTTGTTTATTAAATGACAAATCAGGTATCACACGAGATCTTGTGACAATGGCTACACAGTCAATTACTACAGGAGGTTGCGAAGTGGACGACGATGGAGATGGGTCTCAGGGGACAGCAGAACCCAATTTTGTTCCTCAACCATCAACTTCGCCAGAACCTGTACCGAACATACCATGCAATCAGAAACAAATTAAAACACGACCTTATCCATCTAAGGAAGTACTGCCTCAGAAGGTACAATGAACATACATTGTGGCCAGGCTTAAAATGTATAGTAGTCATTATCCGTGTAAAAATATTGTAATTCAAAAAGTATTACAAATAATGTGACGATCGATATTTATATTGAGATATATATATATATACTATAGTCTTCTTTAACTTACTAAATTTTGTCTAATGGTAAATGCATTTAGCACTGCTTGAATGGATTTCAACGTTTACAAACATATGAAGCTTATAATTAAATTTATTTCAGTTGGTACATGTAGGTGCACTAGAGGTGCAAAATGTTAAACGGGCAATTAACCGTTATGGCACCTTACCTAAGGGTGCAAGAATTGGCGCCTACCTAGAAAGCCTTCGCCAGAGTGGAATGCCTTCTAATCAAGATAATATTGCTACCACATCTGCAATATCTACCGTTATGGAACAACACGACGTTACAAGTAATACGGATACGCCCCAGCACCGTTCGCTATCTCCTCGTCAAAACAATTTACGTAATCAGCCACAAATGACGCGCAGTAATTCTTCCAGTGGTGTAGTAAATACTTATCAACCACCAAATTCACCACGCAGTCGGACGGTCGGGATTAGAAAAAATAATACGGAAAATATTGGATTAAGAACTTTCCGAGGTCCAAATAATACTGGCTTTAGAACGGCTAGTCCATCGAGATCGGTTCAACCAACACTTGCCGATCTCGAATTTCCTCCGCCTCCTATAGACTTACCACCACCGCCAGATGACATTTTTAATTCGGCAGATCAATGCGATTTGCCACCGCCTGTAACTGCCTCTCCTAATAGTGATATTTCTCATATTAAAACAACCAATTCGCCAGTAAGCGTGAGGAAATTAAAAGCCGAATGGAAAATAAAGGATGAGGTAAATGACGATCAAGATGATAAAAATAACGATGTTAGAAATGTAGAACCTTCTGTGAAGGAAGCTAGTTCTAGATTTGGTGTTAATTTACGGCGCAGAGAAACTACCAGCGAAACGCACTGCAGTAAATCTTTAGATGATAAAAAAACAATTCTTAAAACAAAGGAGGTGTCTAGTAATGTAAGACTAGAATCAACGGAACTAACGTCATCTCCGGAAGAAGCACCACCGCCACCTCCTCCTCCACCTCCGCCTCCTGCTGCCGTTGGTATCACAGATACGTTCGAATCCAAACCAGGGATGAAGGAGATGTTAGAATTAAAATTGGTCAATGAAATAAAGCAAAGTGCTGATATGAAACACGGAGGATCTGTAAAAAAAAGTGGAATTGCAGGTAATGTACCTTCATTACCTCTTGATCCTGCATCTCAATTATTATCTGAATTATGTGCCAGCTTTAGTATGGATACAAACAAACATTCTGTACAAAATGAGTATGCCATTTCTAATTTGAAGAGCAATGATAGTTTTTCAATTGCACAGGATCATCATTTAAGTCTTGATAAGCACAGTACACACAAAGAGATTGATGCATCTTCACCTATAACTGAGGGTATAATAAGCACTGGTAATATAGGTTTCAAATTGAAAAAGGTCGATAAAAGGAATAACCCGCAAAAAGAGGAAACTGGAGATAATCAAATAATCGATTTCAAAGCTAGGTTACGAAAGGTAGATAATGCGGAAAAAGATAAAGTTGTGGAAGATAAAACAAAACGGTTTGATGATATTGGAAGTAGTATCACAGATTCTTCTGAATTGGGAACTGATGATCAAATTGATGATAAGCGTAGAAGTACTGGAAGTATAAGTAGCCTAAAAAAATTATGGGAAAACAAAGAGGCTTCCTGCGATAATCAGCCGCTCAGTCCTAAATTAAGTGTTAGAGGTGTAAGCAAGCCAGACATAGTTGATGCGGGCGAAGACTCCCCGGAAGATCATAGTGGGGCATCAACGCGTAGTTCTACTAGTAAAGGAGACACAAGAGTATGGCCTCCAACATCATCTGCAGATATAGAAAAGCCTGTAGTGCCAGCCAAACCATTAAAACCATTAGTTTCTTCGACTAAACATTTTGGTTCCTCAATATATGCTACACCAAACTGCAATAAGTCTGCTTCACAGACAGATGAAGATGCAAATAAACAAACTGCCGAATCAAAAGGTGCAGCAAAACATAGTGTAATCGAAATCTCTAACGTCATTGACAATAGTATTTTGAATCTTAGAGGTAGTCCAACTATAATCATGGCTAGTTGGCTTCAACTATCCGATAAAGTTGGTTTGCTCCATGGTATGTGCATAAGTCTTACAGATACTGCAATAGCACCACATGCGAGGTTTCAGTTCCGTGATTTACTCACTAGACTCGAGCTACAAGCAAGACAACTAAGAGCAGCCGGAACAAGAAATATTACAGAAAATACAAGACTATTGAGTGAGGTTCAAAATACAATAAAGGATGTAATAAATACAGTGCAGAGATAAAGTATATATTGGTGGTGGAAAATCAAAAGTAACATTTTACACTCTCTCTTACATTTCTGTTGAAATTTTCAATTCATTTCTGTCACCAGTTTAATTATATATAATAGATATACGTAAATATACATGCATATATACGTACATATAATATAACATCATATCTCCTTTTAATCAACGCATTCAAATATTTTTAATTATCAACAAATTCTGAATAAAAATATTTCAATGCGTTGATTCGTTAAAATGGAGATATTCTTATATACACTATGTGTACGTATGTATGTATACATGCGAATCATAAATCATACATGCATACATATATATACATAAGTATAGATATATATCTAAGTCACTAGTAAGGTCTAAGAACAATGTTTTAATCATAAAAATTATGCTTAAAATAATATCAAGTAATGAATGTGAATGAAAGTAAGGATTGTTGAGTTATGGTTGTATGTTTATGCTATTACAAACATTTTGTGTGGTTGAGGCATAATAAGAAAGTATACTACAAGTATTTCTTTAATATGTTTTATTCGGAAGATAATGATTTGCTGCAAAATTCATTGTTTTTTATGTCTGCACATATTTATATTTTTAAAATACCAAATCTGTGGTGTCAAAAAGATATGGAATATTTTATTATCGTCTATGATCATCATGTGTAGGCTTTGCATTATAAGTCTCGATAAAAAATATTCATTTTGCATGATTACATTTTTATATAAAAAGACATGATCGAATATATAATGGTATACATATATATATATATATATATATACATATATGGTGATCATAACAACAATACGAATAGTTTATCACAGTTTTAATAATAATTGTACCAGTGGTACATATTAAATGCAATATGAATGATTGCCATTACAAAACGTAGACACTTTCTTAAGCCGCTTATGTATCGTAAATCATTTCATTTATATGTAATTTTATACACATCATTGCTTAGTACATTTATGCAAAGTTGTAGGTCACATTATAAATACAACAAATTATAATGTTAAGATATCTTACATGTACTGTGGGACAATATAACAATTTTGTATTTGTATAGCATAAGTTGAATAACAACTGTACTAAGTATCATCGTATGCCTACATAAATTATCCAGAATAAGAAAATTCAATGTAATTAATCAAATTCTTAAGTGTCGTGTGCTTTGTTTAATCATGGATATATGGAAATGTTCTTCCAAAGGCACAGCAGTAAAGGAATATGTTTAGAAATTTTCATAAAAAATATCAGCGCGTTCGTTCCTTACTCTTGCACATATTTTTTATACAATTTTCTATCAGACCGCTAGGTCCCATATTCGGAATAATTTTTCTCAAAAATGTGCGAAAGAAGTCTTATGATTTTTCATTCTTAGATATTCTATTAACACATAAAAAATCAAATTTCTAACTTTATCGATACGTTTAAATTATAAATTATGACATATACTCACATTAATACTCAAAAATTATAACGTAAATACATAATTATCGATATAAATATATAATTAATTTAATTGATTACTCAGTAAATATCGTTACTTATTATGTTATTCGAGTGAACAAGATTTTTCATTTATTTTATGGGAATTTTTGAACTTATACTTTATTAAATCTGTGCTTGAAACTAAGTAGAATGCAATACAGATGCAAAAGTAATAGTGACCAATGAAATGTGTCTTATGACACTGCCTATTAGTACATTCAATATATTAACATTAATAGTATACAATGTAATTTCGGTTCAATTGTTTATTTGTTTTTAAATAATTTGTACCTGTGATAAGCTAAACCATTATTTTATTATTTGTATTCAATGAAAAACTGAATTCACAAACAAAAATTAATGATTACGCAAATGAATTTTAGATGATGGGACTTAGAAATTACTATTATTATAATTATTAATATTATTATTATTATTATTATTATTATTATTATAGAAGACAGGAAGGTCCTTTGTTTTATATAATATGTATCATAGTAGTTTTTATGTCTATTTATATCTGTATTTATTTTTTATTTTTTCATGTGAAATTACATTTCTAAAGACCAATGTACTGAATTCACTAATACAAAATTTTTAATATTGCTTTATACATTCATATAAGATCGAAAAATGAAAATAAAAAATTAATTATGGAACTAAAATGCTTTCTTAAATCAATAAAGAGCATCATAGAATAATAATAATAAAGCGATGTCATATTTTATGAAATTTCTTATGTATAATGTGAACATTTTCTTAATATTATTATACAATATATACAATTTATAAGCAAGACATACGTTTTCATTAAAATTATCTAATGAAATTATTATTTAACAATACTTGTATAAATTAACATATATATCTTGTGTTATATATCTACTGCTCTGAAACAGTCGGTAACAATTTTCCATTTGTCTCCAACCGCCGTGATTAAAAAAGTTTGATTGAATGGTTTTGAGGATTTTTCCTCAAGTTTGACTTGTCCACTGACTTTAATGAGGAATGTTAACTCTGTTGATGTTCCTGGATCTGTTATCGACAAAAAAGAAATCAATGTAATGCTAAAAAAATATTGGTATATTATATATCAAACATTAAATTCTATATTAAATTTAGAAATTATTGAAAATCATTCTTTTGTCGAATATTATATATGATTTAAATTTTTTGATCGATCATACTTTATTACTTTTAAAAAGTTTAAATTTATTGAGGAATTCTATTACTATATATAGTCAAAGTAAATATTATTCTGTTATTAGGATAAATATTTTAGAAAGATATTTACTCGTAACAGGTTGTGCATCTAAAGTAACAATAGTATGTTCTGAGGGTGGTAAATCTGTCCAGAATTTTTGGATATTTTCTTTGTTTTCTACACCATTACCGTTCCATATTAAAGTAGCTGCATCCATGTACAATCTTGACATTAACTGAAATATATATATAGAATTCAATTAAATAATTTAATAAATAAAGAAACTAATTGCTCGTCAAAACAAAATAAATAAAATACTCACATATCTTCTTTTGTCCAAATTTTCGTAATATAATTTAGTAAATTCTTCAGCAGTTCTGCAGGCTTCATCAATTTTACTTTTCAAGTCCTATAAAAATATTATTAATTAATTTAATAAAAATAATCCTTTTACTTGATAAAAGTATAACATAAACTAAACGTAATAAATGGATACCTGTTCCATTGTAATTAATTTTTTTTATATTTAATTCAGTATGAACAAATATTACAATGTTTATATTATATATTATATAAAATAACAACAAAATATTTATACTAGATAATAGCAACAGAGCCTAGCAACCACACCACATGAGTATAAATTTAAAAATAAACATAATAAATCAGAAGATGCAATTGGAACTGCATTTGTTTTCTTGAAAGCCTGCCCAATTAATTCTAACCTATGATTTTCTTGAACCTTAAGTCATGAAACATAAAAATTGTATATAAGGGTGCACTTACATGAATTTATCAAAATAATAATAATAATAGTAATAATAATAACAACAATATATAATACAAATTTAATTCAAGGGATTTAACAATTAACACACAATACGACGAATAAAAATTATTTAAAATAATTATTTTTAAAAATACATGTGAAAATGAACAAAAATTTATTTGTGATTACAATTAGTAAAAAAGATTGACGTATAAAATAGTTTAATCGAAATAATGAAAAGATTTAATTATTAATTTAAATGTTTAGTAATGAGTAATTGTTTTGAAAAGTGAAAAATTAAATTTTGTTATGTTTTTAAATACTTTCTGTATTGCGAAATGATAAAAAATGAAGAAAAAGGAGATAAATATTGATAAAAATAAATGGAAGATGATAATATTTAAAAAGATGGATAAACAAAGAATACAAATAATAAAATAAGAAAGAGTATGATAAAAATGTGTAGATTCCAAGAGGGGGCGTGTAAGTCACATGTACCTGTTGACCTCCAATCTTACTGTAATCCATAATCCGTGAAGGCAAATCGCGAGATCTCGCTGGGTCGGTCACGTGACATCGAACTTCCACAGTTATTTTTTCAGGCATGATGGCGCCAAATGCCAGTATTCACATTTATGTAAATATATTATCGATTCGGTGCATTTCGCGATTAAATACGATCGGTCACGGTTGTAGGAATTATTATTGAATATAGCCAGAAGACGTAGGATCGTAGCAAAGTGAGTACGAACTGGCTATATGTTACTGGAATCGCTAATGAGGACATGTTGGTTAGGCTGCTGGTGACAGAGGTGTACGCACTTATCTCTGTCAGCTCTGTGGCGATTAAATAATAATATCGTTTAAGATTGGCATCTTTGCGGTGGTTAATAAGCTGTTCCGAAATCACGTGCAACTGTGCGCGCGTAAATATATTCTGCTAATAGATCAATAATAAGGTATTTAATGGTTTTCGAAGTGTGTGTAGAAACTTGTGTGGACTGCACGCGAGGGTGCTGCCATCTGTATTGTCAATGTTGTTGGGTAGCTGGAGCAATAGCAGGAGCAGGAGCAGCAGGAGCAGCAGCAGCGTAATGGAGCCGTGAGCATTTTATCCGTGCGAATACCCCGTTTATCGTTATTTCGCGCGTATCATGTTATCTAATGCTGTCCTCGGCTCGCTCGATCGAGATTACGTACAGTGAGTGAAACCGCTTTGCGATAGGATTTACTTAGATTTTCCGGGATAGCTCTGTGCCAATGTTTACATGATAATTTAGGATGGGAACAACCTTTTACGATTTTCGTACGTTTAGTCATTTAATTAACTATTTATTATAAATCGAGCTTGTCCGAGGTTGCAATCAGTTGATTAACGATTGCCGAATCTCCATATTACACTATTATTCCCATTGAACTTGGTTTTTTATAACCTCTTCTTTTTCTACAGCTGAGACAGGAGTGTTAAATTGTGCTCAGCCAGTGGCTAGGATTGTGTAGTGAATAAACATTACTTTGTGTCTAAACAAATGCAACGACAATGACGAATATCAATTAATGGTGATATTTAACACCATATAAAGTATGCATCTAAAACTTGATTAATGGAGTTCAAAAGATGTCATTAAACCGGACTGGCTGTGCGCGATTATAATTTCATTCCAGTCTTGGCACACTGTTTTATTAGTAACCTCTATCTTTAATACTTTAAGTGTATAAGTGTGTGAACATATTACAGGTATTGTACTTGATATAATGGTTACTATCAAAACTTAGTCATTTACAGTTTTCTTCTACTTTTTGTTTATATACAAAAGTGCTTTCCCCTTATGCACTATTTTTCACACTTAAAGATAAAAAATAGTTTATCAAATCTCATATCAATTGCCAATGTTTTTATTTGAGACATTAGCATAATATGTTTACATGTAATTACATGCCTAGATTACATTAAGATAATGCACTGCTTCTTTGATACAATGCACAGCATGCATTCATGTCAAGTAAAGAATAGTAAACCATGATCAATCATTCATTAGATTTTGTTAACATGTTCAATGAAACTACTTTAAATTATTGTACATCCAATGTTAATCATGCATCAAAAGTGCATAGAATCTTATTAGAAAGTATTATATTAACAAGACAGTATTTAAAACGTCAATTTGATAAATATTTGGAGATAGGTTACTTCAATTTTCATTTAGTTTTCTTCTTCTTTTTATTTTGCATTGACAAGATAATAATTGAGATTACTATAAACAATTATAAATAAAAACTATTTCATTGAAATTAGTATTAATGATAGGCTATAATCAATGTAATGTTTTTACTTGTATTTTTTGCAGTTCAATTAAAAGTCTACTTTCAAGATAATAAATATATGGATAACTATGTAGTAAGTATATTTAAATTGAAAATTGTCTAATGTAAAAACAAATAACAATATTTATTCATTTATTTGTTTTTGTTTTCAGGGTGTGCATAGCCCACCTGCATGTGCCACGTATCACTAGCTTATTTGGTCTAGTAGAATGGCACAACGAGGGAAGAGAGTCAACAGAAACGACAATGATTTGGCGTCTTGTCCAGGCGCGATTAAAAGGCGTAAATGCAGATTGGGACCGGCTGCCACAGGTTCATCGGCCCTTCCAACAGCAACGGGGCCTTCAGAAGAGGAGGAGACGATGGCGTCGTCCAGTCAAGGGGGGGCATCCTGGACCCCCCGACCTGTCAGCGACATTAAGATTTCAAGTATATACAATCGATCAGCTGCTGAGGCCCCAGCAGAACTCTTTCGTAAAGATCTGATCAGTGCTATGAAATTACCGGATAGCGAACCATTAAGTTCCAATGAGTACTGGGTTATTACTGATCAGTGGAAACAGGAATGGGAAAGAGGTGTTCAAGTACCTGTTAATCCAGATTCCCTTCCTGAACCAAAGGTTACTGTTACGCAAACATCTCCTTTGAAATTACAACATGGTGAATTCAAATTGTAAGTATCAATCAACACATTCTTAATAACATACTTTTCACTTTAATATATTATTCCCTAGATAAAGCTTTGCTTTTTCTTTTCTTTCTTTCTTTTCTTTCTTTCTTAACATCAGTTATTTTTCATTCGTAGACCTAAAAAATTTATAAGAATATCCCGAGATGATTATTTCAATCCTGAAGATCATCATTTAAGTACCACACCTACACGAGCTGAGAAAGCTTGTGCTTATGATCTGGATGATACAGATATTACTTGGTTAGATGTTTTTAATGGTGAAAGAGCGCAGGTAAGGAAATCAAATGTGATAAATTTTTATATCCTATGCGCATGCATTGCATACATAGTCAGATTTATATTAACAATCAATTTGATGATCTGCAATTATTTTAAATTCATATATTTCCACTGAACATTTATGTACATTTGTAATTGCAGTTGCATTGCAATTTAATATATATATATATTTAATTCAATTTAAAAAAACCATTTCAAAAATCGGAACATCTTTCTATTATTGTCTTTATATAATTTTAGGCTGGTCAGTTACCTATCACAGAATCAGAACTAGAACATGTAATAGAAGAATTAGAAGTACGGTGTTGGGAAAGAATACAAACAATCGTTAAAAATGAAGAAGGTCTTGGAATTGAATATGATGAAAATGTTATTTGTGACGTTTGTAGATCTGTAAGTGTTTTACAATTCGATTATTTTTATTGTATACTTTAAAATTTACTTTTTTTAAGAGAGTAAGTTAAAACATAAATATAAATTTAATAAAGTTATTTTTTCTTTTCTTTCTTTTACTTATCAGCCTGATTCTGAAGAGGGAAATGAAATGGTGTTCTGTGATTGTTGCAATATATGTGTACATCAAGCATGTTATGGTATTACTTCGATACCAGAAGGTTCATGGTTATGCAGAACTTGTTCCTTAAGTCAGCGACCAGACTGCGTTCTGTGTCCAAATAAAGGAGGTGCAATGAAGTGTACACGCAGTGGGCAAAAATGGGCCCATGTTTCTTGTGCACTTTGGATACCAGAAGTTAGCATTGGTTGTGTGGAAAGAATGGAACCAATTACAAAAATATCCAGTATTCCGGTAATTATTATAAATTCAACTTAAATTCTTTAAAGTTTTTTACGATCTTCATATCTCAAAGATTTTAAATATTCATATAATTAATTAATTACAGCAAAGTCGGTGGGCTCTCATTTGTGTTTTGTGTCGTGAACGCGTGGGTGCATGCATACAGTGCAGCATAAAGACATGTAAAACAGCATATCATGTTACTTGTGCTTTTAAATATGGTCTTGAAATGAAAGCAATTATTGAAGATGAATTAGCCGATGATGGTGTCAAATTAAGGGTATATATATATATATATATATTAATTAGAGATCGTAATAAGTAAATAATACAAATCTTTGATTCATCAATTGTCTTTTTCTCGACAGTCTTATTGTCAGAAGCATAGTAGAACGAATACAAAAGATAAAGTTGGTGTTGGAGGAAATGTTGGAAATAATGGCGGTAATGGTGGCACAGATTCGGAAGATGGTGAATCTAGAAAACGTAAACGCAAAGATATGACTTCAGAAGAAAAGAACCAAGCTCGTGCAGCCAAGTATGTAACGCCGGCAATTAGAACTAAAGTTCTTAATTGTAGTATTAATAAAAGTAAACTGTACGTTTTTATAGTATTGCTCTACAAATTTTTTCGTTTTATTTAATTTATATTTACTTATTTGTTACATAAAGTAACATCTTTATTGTCACTTTAGGTTACAAGAAATAGAAGCTGAATTTGATAAACACGTATCTCTAAAAGATGTCGTATCGCAACAACTGGATATAGATACTGACGCCGTTATATACATTTATAATTATTGGAAGCTAAAACGAAGGGTAAGTTATTGGGGATGGTATCGTGAAAAAACACGAGATCGTTGGGCTTTTATAAGAGAGCATCGATATTTATTTTTTTATATTTTAGGCTGGTCACAACAAACCGCTATTGGCACCACGTTGCGGTGAACTTTCAAGTGCCGGAGCACGCGCTCAAGGCCAAGCAGCAGATTTAGAAAAGATGCGTACATTTGTACAGCTACGACAAGATTTAGAACGAGTCAGAAATCTCTGCTACATGGTTGGTAGACGCGAGAAATTGTGCCGTACTTTCTTGAGGTTACGCGAGCAAACATTTCACAAGCAATCATTGATATTATCCGGACCTCCGTTACCATCAGCTGTAATTGCATCTGTATTGGCAGCTAATCATGGACCATCGATATATGATCGTTTATATTCTCATCCTGATTCAGAGGAATATACGCGCGACATTGAGACATTGATCGCAAGAATTGCTGGAATTAGATCACCGACACCAGTCTCGAGTAATGAAAAGAAAGTACAACCAGATTTTAATGGTGCATCTAATAAAAAGATTTACTTCAATGGTTCGGTCAGAAAGAAAAGTTTATATGGTAGTGACTTATCATCTATGAGCAGTAGTGAACCAGACGTAATTAAAAGTACTGTCAAGACGTCCAACAAATGTTCGAACAAATCGAAAAATTGCCAACTCGAGAGCGACTCGAGCACGGAGGATGAAGTAATAAATTCACCCAAGACGAAAACAGCTAGACGCAAAGCCAAGAAATCATCTGGTGTTCAAGATAGAACTCATTCTTTGCTTCAAGAAAGTAGTGAAAGTGATAAATTAGATACTGTGAATAATAGATCTCGTACGTTACAACATATGGAAAAAGAACTTGGTAGTGCAACAGGAAGTGAGAGTGATGAGTTGTTGACTTTAAACACCAATTCGGCAACGCGTCTAGGACCTTCTGCTGCTTCAGCAATATATTCAGATACGGATTCAGATTCTCAAGAACATGCTTCTCATTCAGCTGTACTTATAACTAAAGCTGCAGTTAAGGAATTTTCTGCAGCAGACATATCGAAAAATTCGCAAAAGAATTTCACTTGCAAAGATACTAAACAGGATTACGTGGACGATTCGACTAAGAACAAAGAGAACGTTAAGAGCGCGAAGAAAAAAGAATATCCTTCCGCTCTTATAGTACCTCAAAGACAAGCTGCGAAAAAGGCTTCCGAAATCATGCAACGATCGCAAGCTAAGAGGGACAATTTGACAACAGAATCTGTCGAATTCGTTAAATCGCCCGGCGAAGAAACTAAATCTTCGAAACAACCTAAAGAGAAATCATCCGGTAAAAAACAAAAGGATAATAAAATGTCTAAAGATCAAACTAAGACAAACGACGTTTATGATTTTGACAAAGAATTTGGCGACGGTATGGAAATTCTCGCTTACGTACCGCAAAGACAAGCTGCGAAGAAAGCAGCTGAACATATTAAAAGTGGTATGGGTACTAAGATCGTACAACCTGATGTCGAAACGTTAGATGTTAAGCCAAAGAAAGATTCGCCGGATAGCGGGAAAAAGAAAGAAAGTAAGAAGGAAGAAAATAAAAAGGAGGAATCACCCAAGAAGGAAGAAATTGTTAGGAAAGAGACGAAGGAGGATCCATCGAAAAAATCGAAAAAATTATCAGAGTGCAAATATTTATCTTCTGTATTATCGAGTAATAGCGAAAGTAGCAGCAGTAGTAGTTGTAGCAGTTCATCTGAGAGTAGCAGCGACACGGATGATAGTAAAAGTCCTGTGCAACAAAATCGAAGTTCTGTTAAAGATCAAGCGTCTTCGTCTAATACGTCTTCTGAAAGTGATACTGGCAATCAATCCAAGAATAAGGCTGTAGTTAAACGACCGTTTATTAAATCGGTAGACGAACCTATAGAATCTGATAAGAAAAAGATTATAGGACGAAAACTCAAGAAGCTGCCCGATAAGAAGCTTAAAACTTCCGACGGGCGGCATGGACCAGAGTTTCAGCCGCCGTCTACTGAAAGAGAAGAATCAAGCGGAACCTCAATCTCTAAAGAACATCAACAACATCAACATCAACAACAGCAGCAACAACAACAACAACAGCAACAGCCAGAAGAATTACAACAACAAACAATTAACAAAAAATCAGATCAAAGAGAGTCATCTAAAAAATCCGGGATATTACAGCCACAGCTACCAAGTGACCAAAATCTGTTTAGTGGGTCTCGAAATAATGATGGGTCACGAAATCTTTCTGGGTCCAAATCTGTCAAAAAGTCCAATCAAATTGTCAAACAATCAGAACAACCATCTTCCAAAATTAAAGAAGACAGTAGTACAGGATCTAGAACAAAATCAGATACACGCAAACGAAAATTTAATGATATTCTCCCATCAAAAGATGACAAAAACATTAAAGAGACATCTTCCTTTAAGAAAGGTGAAAAGAAATTAACTGAAAAGCCAAGTAAAGAGATTGAAAAAGATATTATTAACAAGGATAATTCTAAAACGGTTGCGGTAGATTCTACAAAGTGTATTGAAAGTACCTTAAAGACGGATGATAAGAAAATCAAAAAACCTAGTAATAAAAATGCAGCAAATACGTTAGAGGAAGAAATGAAACAACGTCGTGCCGAAAGAGATAGTCCAAAGAAATCTCTAAAAGGATTGGACAAACTTCTCGAGAAACGCGAACACATGGACAAATTATCGAAAAATAAAAATACAGAAGTAAAGATAGAAAAAGCAATATGTAATGAACAAAGTAATACAAAAGGATCTGTTCAAGATACACTTCTCATAAACGATACGATAAAGAGCGAAGATCATAAGAATCACATCAGCGAGAATAAAATGATTGTTGATAAACCAAAATCAGAAGAAGTGTCAATTAAGAATGATGTTACCGAAATAACTCATGACAAATTTTCGGATAGAAAAAGTAAAAGCGAGGATAAGATTGAAAGTATGCCTACCACGGATTCTTGTGAAACTCGATTAGCTGCTATCGAAGAGACGACAATGACAAAGGAAGGAAGGGACGATGTCTTTTCGAAACCGACACTCGATAAAATCGCAGTTTCCGAAAATGTGGAGAAGGAAGTTAACAAAAGAAAGAGATCTACTAATCGTTCAATATTCTCACCTCAACACGGCAGCAAAGATCCTAGCGTATCAGAATTGTTTGATTTTGATCAAGACATGTTAACGGATGACATGGTAAACGATGACGGCTTTAATATTCCTCGCGATGCCGAAGAAAGATCAGCACCTTTAATGTTTTCATTCAATAATGAATTGTGGTTTAAAGAAGATTCCAAGGAAGACAGTGCTCGAGAGACATTACATTTGGTTGAAAAACTACGTATGGAGTTGTCGAAAAAATCGAATCCTAGTCAGTTCGAACTAGAACCAGTCACATTAGAGGACGAAATAAAGAAGGAAGAGACGCAAGTTGAAAAGTCTCTCGATCAAATTCCCGAAGAGAACGAGGTAAAGATCTTAGAAACAGAGACTGCACCACCAATGCAAGAGATGAAGAATACGGAGGAGCTTGCTCGAACGTCCGACGATATTGCTTGTAAAAATCATGCGACAGAGGAAAAACGAAAATTGTGTTATACGAACAACAGTGATCATTACGTGCCCTATAATAACGAGGATCTTGAAACCTCTAAAGTAACTGTGGTCGAGCGTGCTAAGTTGGACAGAGCCGAAGCGGACGAACGGTGGGTGCCACCGAGTATAGAGAACTTTAGTTCAGCGGATGTGCACTTAAACGCATTAATGGATAATCAAAATCACCGTTATGGCAATCATCAATTTACAAACGATATTGCTAACGTATTACCGGAAAGTAATCCCGATGTTTTGGTACATTCACAATTGAATATGAACATGCAGGAACAATATCTCTTGCAACAGACTCATTCCATGGTCCGTGCTGCTCAACATTTAGAATCGCACGCGGAAAATCGAGCACAATCTATGGCAGTAATGGATCAACAAGTGACAGGAATATCCACGCAAATGGTAGACGAAATAACGCCGATGGAAATGGTTAACAGGCATCTCATAGGTTTGCCAAATTCGGAGGATGATCAGGGAAGCGAGATGGATCGAGTATTGGAGAAAGAGGAAATGTCATCGGATATGAGACAAGATTATGTTCAAAACGGTTCTCCGTACAATGAGATGAATCCTTCGCGTCAGGATACTCGTTGGGCGGAGAGTCAAGTATTACCATCGCGAAGATCGACGTCTTCTTCGATCACGTCTGCCTCATCCGGTGAGGATCACACAGCGATTCCTCCGTACAAAAACATACCACCTATGCCATTCCCAGCATGTTCGGCGATGGACGCAGCGGCATATCACGCCTATTCCGAAGCTAACTCTTATGCTGGTCCCGTTTCTCTATTCCCACCTCAACCATGCAGTGCTCCTTTACCTTATCCATCCCCAGGCACGGCAATGTTTCCACCACCCTTCGGGGCACCATTTCCTACCCCGCAATCCTTATTATCGCACGTACCTAAGCCATTGGAAGATTCGTTGAATATGCAAGCATCACCGTGTACCGCAGCTTTCACATCCTCTTCTCACAACATGGCCTTGACCGCAGCAATGGTATCACCTACGAAAGTACCAACACCACCACCTCAATCGGCACAGCCGTCGCTCGAGACGGAACACGAACCACCTCAATTACAACAGGATACGAACGTATCCGTGATGCCACCGATGATACCATCATTCCTCGATGGCACGACAACAACGGTAACTGCTACAGCTGCTGTAGTAACCACTGCAACGACTATAACTACAACAACTTCTGCATCCATGTCAACGGCAATATCGACGACTATGTCACCTACACCAATGGCAACGGTGACCACGGCGTCGTCGACGACATTGACGTCTACGGTACAAGTTAGCGAAGCAGCCGCAGCTGCAGTTGTTGCTGTTGAAAATACTCAAGAAGTTCAGGTAGATTGCAAGACGGTAACGGTGCCGCAACAATCCGGCAAGAAATCGCCATCGAAACCTACGAGAACATCTGCCAGGGTTACCTCCCTTCAAGGAAAATCTCCTGGAAAATCGCCTAGACATGGAGAGACAATCAAAAGTACTTCCGTTAGCAGTACCGGTACACGTGGTCGTGGTCGCGGGGCAAAGGGTGGACAACAGCAACAGTCGGGTTATAGAAATCGTGGTCGTGGACGGGGTAGGGGTCGAGGTAGAAACAATCAGACCTCTACAATCATGCTCTCGACTTTCCCCTCGAACGCTATGCACAACGACGATTCGATTCAAAACAAGCTCGTCGGCACGGTTTACGATTTCGATTCTGACGAGGATTCGACGAACGAGACCAACATTGCAGACCTGCGGACGATGCGTGAAAGGAAAAAGTCTACCGACATCGGAGGTGAAAAGAGAGGAGGCGAAGGCTCGCTCCTAATGACCAATGACGGAATACATCAGTCTCGTCTCTCTAGTCCGAGTACGTTACATAAAAAATACTCCGACGATAAGAGGCTATCGTCACCAGCGATGCACGATGCCAACGTGGCGAGTGGTGGTGGAGTAGTTGCTGGTGCCGGTGGTAGCGGTGCCGTAAGCGTTTCTGCTGTAGTCGGGAACGTTACAGCGGCGGCAGCAGCAGCAGCAGCAGCCATCGCTGAATCCGAATCGAATGCCGGTCAAGTGTTTGCCGATACTGTTTTACCGTTGCTTCCAGGTCCAGTCGATATGCGAACTTATAACTCGAACGTCGATGCACCCAGTTCGTCATTGAGCCATTCACAATCGTACGCAAATCATTTTCTCAACACGCTCGCCGCCGGTGTTTCTACGGATTCAGTATTGCCAGATATCGAGGAGGATATCGATAAAGAGCTGCAATCCTCTCTGATCGCTGGTAGCAAACAACAGGTCGATCCCTCATCGAAGATTAACTATAACAATCCGAGCATAGACACCGTAATGGCATCTTCGTCTAACTTCAAAGAAACCAGCAAAGTATCCCTCTCGGAGTCTCGTAATCAATTGAAAGTTAAAATCAAAGGGCCATTCCTCGATGCGAATTACGTGCCGGCATCGTCGGTACCGCCGTTGGCGCAACAGGCACCTGTCATCATAACGCCTGCCGCTACCAGTGCATCGGTGGCCTCTGGAACGTCGAATCTTCGAAGGATGCGTAAGAAAGAACTCCTGCGACAGTATTGTTCGCAGGATATGAACATGGACGGCGATCCGGCATGCGGTAACGCGACCTCCGCACCTATCATTCTACCTCCTGTCAATCGTACAGTCATAACGATACCGAAAGCTGTAGCGTCGATGACGAGTATACCAACTAGGGAAGATTACAAAGCGGTTGTAGATGCTAATATGGAAAAGAAACGAAGAAAAGAAAGGGGAAGTTTCCTCGACGCGGTAGACGAGGAAGGTGTTTCCGATCGAAGACGGGGCGGAGGAAGCGGAGCTGGCGGAATGATCTTTGGTGGAAACGTAGATCGGGGTAGGAGAGGTAGACAAGCAAAACCATCAGTTACGACGATGTCATCTTTGAGTGGCTCAGCGTCGGGAGCAGCAGCCGCAGCTGCTGTTGCAGCAACAGGTAATACGGCGGGTGCTACCGCAACGGGAGTGATAGCACCGACCGCTGCAACAGTCGCGGCTACGGGTACTGCAACAGCTGCAACTGCTACTACCGTCACGACCAACAACACCGGCCCACCAAAGTTAAAGATCAAAATAGGTAACAGTATAATCGGCCAAGAAATGGGCAACGTGCAACAAGACGATAGGACTAGAATAAGGCCTCCGAAAAAACGATTGAGCAGTATTCCTACTACACCAAGTATAGAAGAACTTCGCAGGGAGAGCATGAAATTCCGACGCATGATAATGGCCGGTTTTGACAACGACGACGAGAAAACGAAAGGAAAGAGTAAGAAAGATAGGAACGGTAAAAGAAAGAGACGTCAGTCTAGTAAAAAGGAAGCTCGCGTTCAAATCTTAGAGGGTTGCGCGTCTACGCCGAAATTAATAATACGAATAGGAAAGGGTACGAGCAATTCGTCTAGCAACGAATTTCGCGAACCTAGCAATGACATTTCGAGCTTCCTCACTGGTGGCATCGACGTGGCCGAGCGTGGTGGACGTGGTGGGGATTCGAAAAACGCTGAATATGATGCACGAATTGGTGTACCACCTGCTGAACCTTCCAAGGAGGAACATACCTATCCTATGGACAGTGTCATTGACGATAAACAACCGACGGATTCTAATACGAGTGCCACCGCCCTTAGGAACGTGCGTTCCGCTAAAGTTACACCAATAAGATTAAAATTGACTCGTTGTCAGGAAGGTTACGAACTTAAGGATCCAGTGGCAAGTAGTAGTAGTAGTGCGAGTGACGATAGTGCGCTGGTGAACTCCTCGCTTTCGTTAACCACCTCCTCCGAGTTAACGTGTAACGATTCTAGAAGCGGTAAAATCTCGGATAATAAACAATCTTCCAAAGAGGACGATATTCCTTTGCTGTCCCAAAACGCGACACACAATTCGTCGGGATGTCCGCCTGCGCCGCTCCCACAAGGATGCCAAGTTAGGTGATAATTAATGATAATTGTATAAATATACGAGAACTATAATGGATGATTATAAGATTTATATATAGGAGAACAAATATATGTATATATTATATATATATTTCAATGTATATATATATATAATATTCATATATGTATATTATATATATTATTATTCGATGTTAAGATGAAGAGAGAGACTCATTAGCGAAACGTTGTAAGTGTGTAATATAAATTATTATTAATTGTATTGTAAATGATCTGAGGGTGAAGTGAAATGTCACAAAGTGCCCAAAATTCACCTTAAATTGATTTACATGTGCATTTCAAACGTGAGATGATTGCACTTCGCTAAGGTTTCTATCGTTAAATGCGCTTCCTCCACCAGCTCTACCCGACCCCCGTAGCCACCCATCTCTTCCACCCCGTATTTGGTTCGGTAACACTTGACAAAACTAAGTTTTACCATGTATATGTGTAATTAAAGGATAACCATTGATTTTACGTAATGCAGTTATCTATTGGATTATCTATACAAAACGAATACCATAATATATTGTTTTTAATTGTTTTTTTTTTATTATTATTATTATTATTATTATTATTATTCTATTTTATTTTTATGATTATATCTATTATTATTGATACACCATCGCGATGTTACAACCGCTCGTGCAATAGATTATATTATATTTACGTTGGCAATAGATATATCGAAAAAGAAAAAGTAGTAGAAGTAGAAGAAGTAGAAGGAAGAAGGAGAAGGAGAAAGAGGAGAAAAGGGAATAAAAAAAAAAAGAAGAATAAGAAGACAAAATGTTAGTTGCACAATTTGCGTTGTGGGTGTTTTCTATTAACGATAGAGACCTTAACGAATGCCGGAACGATAAAACAATTATGCTCTGTACAAAGAATACTTCTCGAATCATTAATTTAAAAAAAGGAGGAGCGGTTTTTAAAAAAAAAAACTTAAAAAAAAAAAATTTAGCTATTAAAAAATTTTAATAAAAGAAAAAAGAAAAAAAAACAGACACACACACATTACGAAATATATTTCCAAAAGACTATTATATATTAAATAAGCGTAAAAAGTATATATGATGAAAAAATTGGAAACTAACCAAAAGATATGGAGAAGGGAGAGAAAGAGAGAGAGAGAGAGAGAGAGAGAGAGAGAGTGAAAGAATGAAAGGGTGAAAGAGAGAGAGAAAGAATGAAAGGGAGAGAGAGGAAACCATAGAAAAGATACGTGTTTTTATTTCTCGAAAATTTTTTAAACGAATAATTAATTAATTTGCCTTAGCAGAATTAAAAAGGGAAAAGAAAAAAAGAAAATAGATGAAGTATATTATGATATTTGCTGCGTTAAATTTGATAAACGACAAATTTATTTGACAGTGCTAAGAACTTGCAGATAGTAGGGTGAGGTCAAGATAGAGAATGAAAGAATATCGCGTTGTTAAATTGTACAGAACTCGAAAGAAAGTGTTTTTATTCTCGTTGTTAAATACGAAAACTTACACGACGGACGCGGAAGGATTTCCTTGTTTAGGAAATTTCATTTGTTCGTTTTTCCATTACGTCCAACATGAAACAATAGTAACCCCGTTCTTAACTTGGACTATATTTTTATTAATCACAAGAGAGAAAAAAAGAAAAAAAAACAAATGTGTCTTCTTGTTATACTTTTTTTTTTTTGTTCTTTTTTAATTATCTCTCTTCTCTTCTTTTTCTGTTGTGTTGTAGTATGACGTTTCTTTTTCTTTTTTTAATTTCTATATCTCTATCTATCTATCTTTATATATGTATGTGTAATAATATTGTTAATTATCATGCTTGTTTCACCACCTACCCCCTCCCCCCTCAACCCCTCGCCCTTCATTTCTATTTGTTTTTTTTTTTCTTAATTGAAAATACAATTGTATAGAATTTCTTTAACCACCACCCCTTCCCATATTCCTGTTATACGCATTATCCTTATTTAACTCGTTTCCGAAAGTGGTGCTTGCACACAGCTTCAAAATTATTATGTTTATATATAGAGAAAAGAAAAATTATTTATTATTTATACATAGTCGTTTTCCAAGATATAAGAAAGTTATTATTTATTATAAATAAAAAATGCAAAGAGATTCTTTTTTTTCTTTTTTAAATCACAAACAGATTTATGTTCTTCGTTTCTCTTTTTTTTCTTCTCATTTTTTAATCATCATCATTATTATTAATATTACTACTACTACTATAACTATTACTATACTACTACTACTACTACTACTACTAGTACTACTACTAACTACTACTACTACTACTACTACTACTACTACCGCTGCACCTTTTTTGTTGCTCATTTTTATTAATAATAAAATAATGGAGGAAGAAAAAGAAGAAGAAGAAAAATATAAAGAGGAATAAATTAAATTAAATTAAATTAAAAATCTAAAAAGTTATTAAAAATAAAAATAATAATATTAAAATAAAATAGGCAACACACAGAACACACGAGGGAGGGGGGGAGAAAAAAAAGAAAAGAAAGAAAAAACAAACCGGTAATTTGTAATCGCGCTAAGTAGGTGTCGAGTTATGATGCGTATACATTATAATACTCATGGTTAACGAAGAAAAAACAATCGTGCCATTTTGTACCAGTTTCGAGAGAGAAAAAGAAAGTGAGAGAGAGAGAGAGAGANTTATAATTTAAATGACTGCACATAGAATATTATCTATTATTATTATTATTATTATTATTATTATTATTATTATTATTATTATTATTATTATTATTTCAGTTTAATGTTGTCCAAGATTGTTAAGACAAACAAACAAAAATAAGGGATATGTTAAATATTTGATTTTACGAAAGTACGAGATCTAAGATGAAAATGATTCGTAACATTTTTAATTATCGATATATAATTAATTGATTATTAATTAATCCTACATGCATATTCTCGTTGTATGACTGGCTCAGAAAAAGAAACTTAAAAAGGAAATAAATGAAATGAATACTTGGAAGAGCATCACACAATTGTAAAAACATTCTCGACGAAAGTTTAAATCTAACTTCTTATTAATCTACATGTGCAATTATTTACATCAAGATATAGTTGGTACGATTTTATTACGATAAATTAAAAAGTTTAACACCAGAAACAAAAAAAAAACAAGGAAAAATTAAGAAAAACAATCTATTTCGTCTTAAATCTCGTACCGCGATCGATCGATAAGCGAAAAACAAACAAACAAACAAGCTGGAAATAATGCGAATGTATGTATGTACGTATGCAATTTGTGCGTGTATGTAAAAATTTGTATGGCACGCGTGCGCGTGTATGCTGCGTGTATATATGGGTGGCTCTCTCTATTAACGCATGTATGGATATGCGTGTGTATGCAATCCGTATCTGTTTGATGAACCAGGAATTTGTGATTCGTATATAAAAAGAGGAAAAAAAAAGCTTGCATAATGGCTGTGTTATCATATACGGTCGTATCACTTTCAAATGATTTTTAAGTTATTTTCCGATGAGTTATTATTTGTCGTTAAATGAAAATAATTTGCAAGATCGCGCCGAAATAATTAACGTTAATCCAGGTCGTGTCGTTTTTTTTTTAATCAATCCGCCGCCCTTGGCTTGATTTTACGAGAATTAAAATAAGAAACAAAACGATTCTAAGCACGATAGAAAATGATTTATAATTGATTAATTATATATACATATTTTTTAACGTTGTTGTGTAAATTATGATTTCTTTCTAAACGAATTTGGCGAAGGAGATAATATATTTGATGAAAATTGCTTGAAATACAAACAAAGGAAGATATATAGATCAAATATAAATTGGAGATCGTATTAAATGTTAAAAAAGAAATAGATTTAAACCGTTCTTATACCTAAGAAAGGATCGTAACAATGACGAGACGGGGCCGACAATACGATAGTAAGAGACAAATTTCCGCGCCATCTTGCATTTTAAAAACTAAGAGAGTTCAATGACTGGGTTTACTTTCCCCAAAATTTAAATCTGATTTAAATCAATGTTTGCCACTGTTTTTCTTTTTTCAAATTAATTAGGATGCACATTTATCGAAATTTTCGTTTATATTACATATATATATATATAATTGTGTGCGTGTACATTTGTATATATATATATATATATGTGTATGCGCATATATATATATATACACATGTTTGTACATTTGTATATATATATATATGAACGCAAGAAAAGGAATTATAGTTTAATAATTAATTGGCAAAAGTATTGTTGAAAATTAATTATTGGTAAAGCAATCTGAATTCTCTTGGTATTTTTTTTGACACAAACACATACACACACATCATTATATCTTGTGTTTGCTTTTGACAATTGACACAGACACAGACTCACACACAGAGCACACACGTGTAAAGGTACGCGCGAGTGCGTTAGTTCCACCAATAAGAACTAGTAGAATACTGCAGTTAAATGCAATTGATGAAATGATTTTACGAATTTTCTTTTTCCGAATAGAAGAAACTATTTCCAAATCTTACTTTTATATATATACACGTTTAAAACTCTATCAATATGTACATTATTTCTCAAATGATAAGTCAAGTTTTAAGAGCCTATATATTGTAAATAATTTCAAATAATAATAAACGTTTGGTTAATTTTTAATCATTTCTTACGCATAAAGTAATTAAATAAATTCAATTAGAATGCTAGTATTGATAATGTCGATAATAATATTAATAATAATAATAATAATAGTGAATCTACGCTACTACTATTACTACTATTACTACCACTACTACTACTAATAATAATAATAAATAAATAAATAAATAAATAATAATAATAATGAATAGTAATAGTAAACAAGAAGAAATAAAACATGAATAATATTGATATTGATTATAATAATATTAATGATAATATTAATAGTAATAATAATACTAATAACAAACAACAATAATAATAGAAACAGCAGAAAAAAAAAAGCGCTGACCACGACGAAGACGACAACAACAACAACAACAATAACAATAATAATATAATAATAATAATAATAATAATAATAATAATAACAATAACAATGAATTTAATAATTATATATATACATAGTTTTACTATAATGCAAATGAGTATAATATTTAGTTATTGTATATAGTGTACAAGAAAGCTGGTCTTGTAAGATACAGATAAGATGTTTTAATGTGCACATAGCCGCGTCATTGTCAATAATCATATTACTACGATTAATAATAATTACAGTTTTTTAAAAATTGACTTTTTTATATTATATCAGCTTCCATAATATATATTTCATATGTGAGAGCCCAACCTATAGAATTAAAACCCATCCATTTCAAATTCATACCCAACACACCCTTCATTTTTCCATCGACGAGGACAATCGGTTATTACCTTAATGAAAACGTTAGATTTCAATTGACTAAGATATTTATTTTATTCAGCCAATAATTTAACAACAACTCGTTCCTATTTTTTAATTCATATATATATATATATATGATGGATCATACGAAGATGTGTAAAT
The DNA here is from genome assembly GCF_001313835.1 of Polistes canadensis. Classification (NCBI taxonomy): domain Eukaryota; kingdom Metazoa; phylum Arthropoda; class Insecta; order Hymenoptera; family Vespidae; genus Polistes; species Polistes canadensis. The sequence continues at coordinate 132,989 of NW_014569712.1, forward strand.
TTGTGAGTTTTCTTCTTGTTATCAATAATTCATATACAAAATGTTCTGATTTATTAATCTTCCTTAACGAATAAAATCAGATGATGGTTGGTTGTGTTGTATAATATTTAATTATGAAAGTAAGAAAGAGGCACGTTAGGATTTGTTAGAATGTATTATCATCATCATCATCATCATTCTTATATAGATTAGATATTTCCAAATCAATCACGTGATACACGTTTCCAAAAATGATTTTCTTCAACGACGGATGATAGACGTTTGTTTAAAACGTCGACAGATAAATACGTGAGAAGAATAATCACAGACTATCTGTTAAAAAATAGAATGACGTATCGTATATATATATATTAATAGTATAGCTTTATAAGATAAGAATATATCTCTTCTTTTGTGTGTGGGTTTTTATTTTATATAATTATATCTAGTTTTGTCGTTGATTAAGTCTCTGGAGAAATTTCAATGATCAAAAAAATTAAGAGAAAATAAAAAACAACAATATATTATTATAGCTCGTTGGGATAAATCGTATTTTAAGGAACAAAGTTAGTTTCTTTCTTTTTAATTATATTGTCAAATGCATTCCAAAGAAGAAAATATATATATATATATATATCTTTCTCTATTTCAATCGTTTTTAGGGTTTAAAAAATAAAAAAATAAAAAGTACAAATAAAAAGTTTTTCTTTTTTCTTTTTTTTTTTTTCTTTAGCGAGGTTGAGCACATACATATTATATATATGTATTTACATATATGTATATATAATAAATATATATGTATATATACATATACATAAAATTATTTATTGCTCTGTAGCGCGGTTTATTTTTTATTAATATTTTTTTTTTTGTCTACTTTTTTTTTAGATCGTAGATTCGGCTTCCTCGTGTACAGTTTCGCTGCTTTCGGTTTCGCTTTTAGATCTGAAAGAAATCAATAGATGAAGTTCTCTCTAAAAATTATATTACGAGAAAAGATTAAGTAGTAATTTGAATATTTTATATAATAATAATAATAATAATAATAATAATAATAATAATAATAATAAGAATAATAATAATAATAATAAGAATAATTAATGAGGAGAAACACAATACTCATACAAACGAACAATCCATACGTCAAACACACATACACATATGCAAAGAAAAAAAGATTGTAGGGATATAATTAATGTTATAATAATTTAGTATTTTAAAAATAAAAGATGGCGATCGGGGTTAGATATTGTTAAAACATTATTTTATCGGATGATCCATTGATGAGGGGTAAAATAAAATAACTTGAGGAAAGTATTACAAAATCTTTCCTATATTGATCGACTGTTCATCATCATCATCATCATCATCATCATCATCATCATTATCATTTCGTAGGTATGAATTTCTAATCTAATTTAAAGATCATTTAACTTCTCTCGCTATAAAAAAATAAAAGAAAAAAAAAAAAAAGAATTTAACCAGAGTAGAATAAACGATAATTTATATTTATGTATTTATATATGCGACACACACACGCGCGCGCGCGCGCAGGCACGCACGCACATACACTATCGAGCACATTGATTTTTCATCTCGATGCTTCGGTATGTGTTTATAATGTATTCTTATCCTCGTATATTGACCACCATCAGTCGTTCGCCATATTGTCCGAATTTAAATCATGTATCCTAAAGTACTAATCGTTATTTGTTACGTATATATACTACTACATACAAATTAGCGAATTATAAATTTAAAAAAGAAAAAAAAAACAACAAGAGAGAGATAGTTAATGGTACATTGTATGTTAATGAGATGGATTAATTAGTTTAATTGCACGGATAAAATATACGTAACGTGTATGCTTGATAGCGATTGCTATGTCATACATAAATTTTTGTTTCGAAACGCGTTCCAATTTAATTTTAATTTTATATTATATTATTATTATATTATTATTATTATTATTATTATTATTTTCATTATCATTTTTTTCGTTTTAGTTCGTATTAATCAATAATCATTGTTCGTAGTTTATACTCTAAATAATAGTACGATACACTATTACATAAAGATTATGGTGTAAGCCAATCATGTTCTTATTTTTTTGTTTTTTTCTTTTTTAAATACTTTTACGACTATCATCTCTGTATTATTTTTGACACAAGGCTTACTAATTTTATTTGTCTACTTTTGCCCATTCTCTTTTATTCTTTCTATCTTTGTGTGTATAAATACGCGAATATATTTTATTATATTGAAAATTAGATATTATACTTTTTCCAAACTCTTTCGTTAAGTAGGAAAAAGTCGTACGTTTCGTTAATATTATTATTTCTTTTTTTTTTTCTTTTTTTTTGTT
>NW_014569712.1:135348-144765 GCF_001313835.1 Polistes canadensis
TTTTTTTGGCTTACAAAGCGACGTTTAATAATTCGTCACCGTTTCACGAGTTAGAATATTTTTTCTGTCTTTCTTTTTTTCAGGGGGGTGTTGTAGTTTTTGTATTCTTTTCCTTTTTTTTTCTTTTTTTTTTTAATAATTTCATTTCTTTCCTATAATAATTACGGACAAATATTATCATATCGTCGCTCGAGCACGATCCCGATTTAAAAAATCGCGCGTGGGCGTGCTTTTTTTAATTATAATTGCTATTATCGTCTACTACTTCGTGTATTGTCGGATAATATAAAAAACGATTCGCATATTTCTTCGGAAAATTATTCTACCATCAATTAATCGTAATTCTTTTTGTATAATTATAGGTCCACCTTAATGTGCTATCAATCTTGCCAGAGAATAATTGCTTGTAATTCAGAGTTTCTTTTTACTTGTTACTTTTTTAGTTACGAGTAGGCACTTAACCACATGTTTCTGTGTGTTCGGCATATTACTATCTGTTACAATTGAGAATTACAACGGTGCCTTTCTCACTCTCTCCCTTTTTCTTTCTCTCTCTCTCTCTTTCACATACATACATTCACATACTCACTCACATTCATTCGCATCCTAATATTCTTTCATAATTGCATTGTCTTCCTTCCTGTTATTTTTCTTTTTAATGCATCTTCCACGAAAAAGAAATATCTTTTTTATTCATCGTCATTCATTCTAATTGCACGTATACTAACGCAATCACACGTACAATACACAGGCGTACACAACATAGGACACGTTTAAAGCGCATACCAGTTTTATTATTTCTTTTTTTTTTTCTTTTTTTTTGTTTTGTTTTGGGAACTTTTAATTAGCACCGTGCTTCTAAAGCATATCCTGATAGTAAAAATCATCATCCCTGCCTTAGCACAAACACAGAGGTAGTGTAACCAACCGCCTACTTGTTTTATATCTTCTTCTTTTTATTTGTTCGTTTATTTGTTAATTGCCAATCTGTTCTTCTATTTTTCGTTCTTTTTTTCTTCTTCTTCTTCTTCTCTTTTTCATACAAACAGCGAGTTTGAGCTTCAGCCAGTTAGGCTCCGTTATATCTCGTTGACTATTTAATTATTCGACAAAAATGTGTGTGAAAGGCATTAAAAGTTTCTTTTTTTTTTTTATCGCAAACCACCCTTTTCTTTTCTTTTCTTTTCTTTTTCTACTTTGTCATCTTTACATCAGTCTTTTCAAATCGACCGAGAAGTAAAAAGTTTAGTACGCGTGTTCTTCCACCTTTATTTATTTTCTTCTTTTCTTCTTTTTTGGCTTGAATAATCTATCGCAATGAAGATAGACAATGTTTTTTTTCTTTTTTCTTTTTTTTTTGAGATTATTTCTAACATGGTACGATAATAATTATTATAACGCGTTAGGTATATTTCATTTTGCTATCGTGTCTATATTATTTAATGCGTGTGTGTCTCTCTGCTGTGTGTGTGTAACAATATTAAACGTGTATAGAGAATAAAAATTATTTGAAAAATAGTTGCAATCGTATATATATATATATGTGAAGAAAAAAAAAAGAAAAAGAAGAAACGACGAAGAACTTGAATTAAAAAAAAACCAATGGGACTTATTCGACGACGGTACAACACAATTTGCATTAAATCTTTTTTGTTTTTCTCTTTTTTCTCTTTTTTTTTTTCTCTCTCTCTCTTTTGTCGTTAGCATCTATTTAGACGTATACACAATTGTTGCAACGAGAAAAATATTGATAGTAGGTGTATATTATTTTATAATTATTTCTTTCCCCATGACTTTCCTTTCACTTATTAGCGCACTTGTGTAATTAAAACAGAGTTATCAAGTTACACATACGTGGAATTACAAGAGGAATACACGTATATGCGTTTAATGTATGTAAATGTATTTGTTTATACATTTATACATACACATATATCATAAATATTAATATATTCTCGCGTACGTAAAGATGGAAAATGAACACGCGTCCATCTAAAATCTAATGGTTCCTATAAGTTCTTTTCAAAGATCGTATTCCAATGTGTTTTAATAATGTAGTATGAAAGTAAAAAATACACCTTTGTGAACGAACACGTATACATATACACACACTCATGCATCTCCTTCTCGTACATCCTCTAACACAAACTATCTCTTTCTCTTTTTCTCAAGTGAGCACGATCAGGAAAAACATACTGATTATATCAACACATTCTTGCAACTATTCGTCTATTGAAATACGATCATAATTTTCCTTTTTTACTGTTTCTTCGTGACTTACGAATACATATATAGATAAATAGTATATAGCTCGTTATACAAATAATACGAGCTTAATATTTTCTTTTCATTTACTTCTCATCGTTTTTCTCCTCTTCTTTACTTTTCCTTTTTTTTTTTTTTTTTTTTTTGAGAGAAATTCCTAGCCATACTCAGTCTTCCCTTTGCTCAATATGTGTTTTTTTTTTTTTTAAACATAAATCATACGTTTTGTTAATTTCATATATCCTATATTGATATTCGTAAAAAGTAAAAGCACACAAGATGATAAAATAATTCAAATAGATGGTTATAACAATTTGTCAAATATTTTAGAAAATAGTTTTAGATGTTATCGATAGAAAGTTTCGTATAAAACTGTAGTTTAGTTAATGGGTCTCATTGACATTTTCAATTGAGAGCATTTAATGGCAGACAGTGTAGGGAGATATATCCCTCCCAGTTTGTCGAGTTTCCTTTAAAATTGGAGGGGGATATTTCTACTATGCGTCATTAATATTCTCAATTGTAGCTATTTACTTTTTATCCTTCTTCTTTTTTTTCCAAACACTTCGTATAACATTAAACAAAGAGGAAACAAGTAATGGCCGGATTAAATGCACTAAACATGAATTCCGAATCCCCATTGTATTTTTTTCTTTCTTTCCAAGATTTGTTTAATACTCCCAAGAAAAAAAAAAAAGAAAAAAACCCTTACAACTGTAGTTCTACGTAACGAGGAATGTTATCAGTGTAAAATGGAAGGAAATAAAAAAAAAAAAATAATGAATCGATCGTTTATCGTTTCTTAAAGTTCTTCAATTATGTAGTTTCAAAATGAAATTAACTTATAATATATATAAAACTCGAATAACACGAATACTAGAGATTTTTCTTTAAATTTTTGATCGAATACGCAAAAATATTATTTTTCCTTTTGGTTTTTAACAAAAGAAAAATATTTATAAGTCATCTATTTCATTACTTTTTTAAATAGACGAGTTGTGTAAGTGAAATTAATATTTTAAACGAACGATACTTTACAAGACAATTATATCCTATCTCTTTTGTTATATTAAATATCAAACTATAAAAAGAAATTGTTAATGTTAATTAATATAGTATCGTGAATCGATTATACATATATAATTGCTACTTTATTTTATATCTTTTTCTCTTTTAACTGGATGTTGTGTTTTTCTTTTCACTCTTTCTTCTTCTTTTTTCTTTCTCTTTTTGTTCACTTGCTACAAAACATTTTAGTGAACGAGCAAACTTCGTTATATTAATGGCAAATAGTTTAAAAAACATCTACGATGCTACGAGTGTGACTGTTGTATAACAATTTCTAATTCTATTCACAAGCATACCTATTACACGCTATAAAGATAATGAGGTGCTTGTCAATTTCATGATTTTTTTTTTCGTACCCTGAATCTCTCACTAGATACTAAAACTATTTAAAAATTGCTTCTTTTTTTTTTTGTTTATATTTATTCATGTATATATAAAACTGACGTGTAAATCTTACTTCCTTATTAGTTAAAATACTAAATAGAGAAAAAAAAAAAAAAGAAATAAAATAACAAAATAAAACAAACGAGCGACAATGCAGCAACAAGTAATTAACATAATATGCAACAATTGCATGTTTCAATGTTATACTTCGCGTTCAAGTGAGTTTGAATTAACTGAATACTCGAAAAAGTATTTTCCAAGAATAGTTTAACTGTCAGATGACATCAAATCGAGATGTGTGAAAGAAACATTATTTATAAAAAAAAAAAAAAAAAAGAAAAAATTTACTATTATTTCAATTGTTACGTGTAATTAACTGCGACAAGAATGCATGTGTGTTTGATGATACTTTGTTAATAACTTTTTGAACGCGAAATGTCAGTGTATTTCGTAAGATAATAATTACTTAGAAAAGTTAGGAAGTGCTGGTTCTTTGAAACGTACACGTTATATCTTTCCATTACACATTTGTACAAGAACACGTCTTAATAGTTGTTTAATGAATCATGATACGGTATGACGAAATCTTAGCAAGGATCTGGTAATGGACATGCATTCTAGTTTCAAATACTTATAGAATGAACCGTAATATAAAAATACAAATTGAAAATTTTAGCTCTTTTCTCATCGATCAGTTATTTTCCCCCTAATATCTAATTTTTCTCTCTTTTTTTTTTTGTTTTTTTTTTGTTTTCTTTCATCATCATCGTCGTCGTCGTCGTCGTCGTCGTCGTCTTCTTCTTCTTCTTCTTCTTCTTCTAATGCTCAAATAACAAGTGTTATATTAGTCGTACTCGTTTGTTATTGATAATGTTACTTCCTCTCGTTTGTTAACACGACACAATCATCATCAGAAGAAGAAAGTGATCGCCTAGAATCACTCGCTAGATATATTTTTGAACAGATGATTCTGTTATCGTTAATAGTTAACTTCCTCTCACACGATTCTCTTTTCTAATTAGCTAAGGTTTAAAAAGAGAATAGTAGTAACTAATAAGGATCAAGATATGAAAATCTTGAATTGAGAATAAAAGAATTTCTCAAAATACGTGCATCGTTATTAGTATCACCGATCACTTGCAATTTCATATATATATACATATAGATATATATATATATATATATATCTATAGTGATACTATTTTGTAATCTTATCATTCTAACCACGCATATACAAATAGCCAACAAGTGCTAAAACACCCCCACCAACAATTGCTGCACCTATGCCTATTGTAAGGGGCTTAAATAATGACCTCTTGAGTTTTTGCCATTCTTCGACTTCCTTTTGCCGACGTTTCATCTCACGAACTTGTGCAGCCAGTCGTTCCTTCTTATCAAGATTGCGTTGACGTAATTCACTTTTTCTATTAATACAATTAAACAACGAAATTAATAATAACATTTAAACGAGTAGAATTTCTTTTTAAAATTCATCTTTTATAATCGTAAAAGAGAATACTCACGCATCAGGACTGGACGGAGGGCTGTTCGCGTGAAAAGAATTTTCGCTATCGTTGACAATGTCGGCCGAAGATACAGCACCATCGGAATTCTGTTCGTGAATTTTGTTTGTAATTGATGTAGAATTTGTAGGAGGAGGACTTGTAGACGGTTGCGTACACGTTGATGGTTCTCTAGGCAACGGCTTATCCGGTGGTCCACCTAATTCATCTGCTGTTAAATATTAAGAAAGATATTATACAAACCATCGATACCGAATTTTTTTCTTCTTCCGTAAATGACAATAAAAATCACCGTTTGCGGTATTCGTATTAGCAGTTAATTCTGCAATCATGCTACGTTGTAAAGATTCTCCTCTCGGTGGTGGCAAAGGTGGAGGCTCATCTTCTTCCTCTATTGATGAGTTATTGATGTTGTTAACGACATCGTAATGATTTGTTACTATTTCATTGTTGTCGACATTCTGTAAATCACAATTGATTTAGAAAAGAGTAATCGTTATGTAGTATCACAGTAGAACAATGCTATTAGAATGTTAAATATTATAACGATAGAATAATTACTGTTATACAAGAAAACCATATGCATATAGATGATCATATTATTTGTTGACATATTTCATTTTATAATCAGATATAGCTAATAGCATTGTGCTACTGCGAATTGGTATTAGTTACCACGTTATTAGACGGCAATTGTTTAGCTCCTTCAATAATGGCAGCGTATGAAAACCGTAATTGATCGGGTGTTTGTATTAAACCCATTCTGGATTTTCTCATTTCCATCAAAACGTCTCGTACATTTACTGAATTCAAACCATTCTCTTCTATCTGCAGAGAAATAAATTAATACAATTTCTGAGATATTCGTTCGTACATAATATTTCGGAAATATAATTTAATCTTGCTGTATAATATTTAATATAAATATATCGACTTACTAAAACGAGGCATGTATCTACTAAGCAAAATGTTCCCGATCTTCCAATACCAGCAGAACAATGAACAACAGGTGGCCCAACGTTTTGATTTAATACTCCTGATTGTCTAACATCTGCTAAAAAATGTAAAAAGGCTGTAGGACTTTGAGGCACGCCAAAATCAGGCCAAGTAATGTAATGGAAGTGTAAAATATCTCTGCTTTCCAATGTTTCCAAATCTGTTATTCTAAAAAACGAAAGAAAGGAAAAAATAATGAAAAATATCTTATGTACATCGAAAATATATAATTAATCATACAAATAACATATATACACTTGTTTTACCGTAATGTTCTTGTGGTATAATCTGGGGTCTCTGTTTTACTAATGTACTCTACTTTAAGACCGACATCTGGGAAATTCATGATACTATCCGTACTGTCCAGAGGCCAATATTGATGACACTTGACATGATCTTTTTCTATAATCTTATTTAACATTAATACCGCTTTACTATTTTGTTCCCATACCATTAGCCAGAAATGACCAGCGGTAGATGGCAGTGGTCCTTGTGTTAAAATGTATTGTCTGTGTGCACGATCCACCTAAGGTAACAAATAGTATATTGAACTGTTTATAAGTTTGTCGCTGAACATCTATCAATATATAAATACCTGTATCAGATTGGCATTAATATAATCGCATGGGCCCCTTTTAAGAACGATTCTGGTATGATCATAAGGAGACACATCTCTGTAACGATTCAAGTTCCTATTTTGTCGTTTTTTAGATTCGTTAAAGGTGTATCCATAATTGCCACATTCATTTCGTATATGCTGTTAAAGATTAACATTGTTTTGATTAATATTAGTAATACTCGTTAATAAAAAATGAATGAAATCTATCTAGAGTTTTTGGTTACAAATGGCATTAATGACTACTCGTAATAGTAGACAGACATGCAGACAGACAGACAGACAAAATGCACGATGATCAGCGTTTGATACGAACGAGAGTTTTATGCACTCGTTACACATATACAATCCAGAAGAAAAATAATCGTAAACGTGGTTGCTTTTGGTTTTTTTGATTGTCCTCGTCATGGTCACGTACTCGTCGTTACAAAATTTGCTTTTTTTTATTATTATTATTTTCATTCGCGTAATTTAACCTAAGGGGTGAGGAGGAGGAAGAGAGAGGCGGGGAGGGAAGAAGGAAGGAAGGAAAAAAAGAAAGAAGAGGGGGGGGCAGCAGAGGGAGGAAAAGCGAGACGAGGAACGTTTAGACGAGTTTGATGAATGAATAAAAAAAAGAGGAGCGGGGTGAGGTAAAGGAAGACAGACATAGAGAGAGAGAGAGAGAGAGAGAGGGGAAAAAAAGAAAAAAAAAAGAAAAAAAAAGAAAAAGAGGAGGAAAAAAATAGTTGACGATTACCTGATAAAGAATCGGCCAAGCTTCTTTCGAGGTGATCTCCAGGTACTCGGTTTCGACGTTGCTTATCGCGGTTTCGCGCGTTTGCTGCTCTTGGTTGTCGGTCATCGTGTCGGGGCCTCCCTCTCTCTCTCGCTCCCACTGTTGGGTAATTTTAACGATGCGTGGTTTTCGGCGCTCGCAACGAAAAGGAGAAGAGGAATAAAGGAAGAGGAGAAGAGGCGCGAGAGGAAACACGAGAGGAGGAGGCGCGCCAAGAGGCTGGGCCCCGCACGATACCTCTTTTCTCTCTCTCTCTCTCTCTCCCCCCCTCTCAAGGCTCCTTCCCTCTCTCTTCTTCTTCTTCTTCTTCTTCTTATTCCTTCTTTCCTCCCTTCTTTCCTTTCTTTCCCTTTTCCTTGGAAAAAAAAAGGTCTCACTCTCTCAACCGGTAAGGGATGCCATGCGCGAGCCGGACATCCGCGCGAAGGTTATCCTGCCCCCTTTCCTCCCCAACCCTTTTACGTTCTTTTAAACAACTATGTACGACAAACTACGATAACCAACCAATTAAGCAACCGAATTCTCAAGTTCTTATTTTTTTCTTTTTTTATTATCCAAACAAATTATCTTTCTTATTATTTTTCTACGTCAGAGACGCGTTCTAAATTCACTTCACGATTTTGTATATCCCTTTCACAATACCTAAATTCATTAACGTAAAACTATATATCACTATGCACCGGCTGCATCAAGCACTTCAGATTACACACGATCGACATTAACCTCGCTTCCTCGATTCTTTAAAACACTGTTGACATCGACCTCGTCCTCGTCCTCGTCGTCGTCGTCGTCGTCATAAAACCCGAGTTATGCTACTGACATCTGCAGTCATTTGAATTTAACTGTCAGAGTGAAAAAAATGTTAAGTGGGGGGTACGAAGATGACCGTATTTCAACGAATGACAACTTCGTCTTCACCGCGCTACTTTTGATTTTACCAATCATTGGTAACGCGCATCATTTGAAATTACGAAATCATTGAGAACTAACTTAAATGGAAATTCTTTTATATCATTGATATCTAAGTTTTTCTTAGAAACGTTATTACTTTTATTTCTTTCGATAATATCATATTGATTCATCCAATCAACGATATAGAAGTTTTACTTGGAAACATTCATTAGTTTTATTTTTTTTTCTTAATATATTATTTAATCTTTACGCGGAAATTAACGTTAATAGAATCATTCGATCGTTATATATATAAGATATATATATAGGAAATAAATGTTTCCACAATGGTGCATTATAGCATCATCTCTTAAAAATCAAACAAAATTACACGTATGGTAATGGGACCTTCATGTTGATGGGGAATCCAAGCAATCCTCTGAAATTACTTCTTTGCCTCGCTATTTACATACTAACAGAGAATTGTTTGTGTTCTCAGAAGTATACGTTTCTGATAAATGTTTACTTTAATGAGAAATTTATTATATGAAAATATTAGGATAATGTTTAATAGGAATAAATATTTATTATACGATTTAAGATTTCTTTAGTATTTTCGCAGGTACCTCATCTTCGTTTATCTTGTCTCCGCTAGAATCACTGTTAGTTGAATCGTTGCCACTATTAGATTTTCCACCAGACTCTCTTTTCAGCCAGGAAGCCATAAAAACAGCAGAGCTATTCTTTTGCTTCTCCCTTTATATAATACAATTACAGAATCAATACCCTGACACGTTACTTTATCCATTCGAGCATACATGTTCCATTATTATATTGTGAAAATTACATAATCTTATGTACATATATATATATATATATATATGTACATAAGATTA